>NW_027139839.1:0-88500 GCF_035084215.1 Heptranchias perlo
TCCTCCATCTTCCCCTCCCGTTCCCCTCCATCTTCCCCTCCCCGTTCCCTCCATCTTCCCCCTCCCGTTCCCTCCATCTTCCCCTCCCGTTCCCTCCATCTTCCCCTCCCGTTCCCTCCATCTTCCCCTCCCGTTCCCTCCATCTTCCCTCCGTCCCTCCATCTTCCCTCCCGTTCCCTCCATCTTCCCCTCCCGTTCCCTCCATCTTCCCCTCCCGTTCCCTCCATCTTCCCCTCCCGTTCCCTCCATCTTCCCCTCCGTTCCCTCCATCTTCCCCTCCCGTTCCCTCCATCTTCCCCTCCCGTTCCCTCCATCCATCTTCCCTCCATCTTCCCCTCCCGTTCCCTCCATCTTCCCCTCCCGTTCCCTCCATCTTCCCTCCCGTTCCCTCCATCTTCCCCTCCCGTTCCCTCCATCTTCCCTCCCCTTCCCTCCATCATCCCCCACCTTCCCTCCATCTTCCCCCACCTTCCCTCCATCTTCCCCACCTTCCCTCCATCTTCCCCCACCTTCCCTCCATCTTCCCCCACCTTCCCTCCATCTTCCCCACCTTCCATCCCTCTCCCTCCCCACATCTCCCCCTCCTTCCCTCCCTCTCCCTCCCTCCCTCCCTCCCCACATCTCCCTCTCCCTCCCTCCCCACATCTCCCTCTCCCTCCCTCCCCACATCTCCCTCTCCCTCCCTCCCCACATCTCCCTCTCCCTCCCTCCCCACATCTCCCTCTCCCTCCCTCCCCACATCTCCCTCTCCCTCCCTCCCCACATCTCCCTCTCCCTCCCTCCCTACATCTCCCTCTCCCTCCCTCCCTACATCTCCCTCTCCCTCCCTCCCTCTCTACATCTCCCTCTCCCTTCCTCCCTCTCTACATCTCCCTCTCCTCCCTCCCTCCCTACATCCTTTACATTTCCCCCTCCCTCCCTCTCGACATCTCCCTCTCCCTCCCTCCCTCTCGACATCTCCCTCTCCCTCCCTCCCTCTCCACATCTCCCTCTCCCTCCCTCCCTCTCGACATCTCCCTCCCTCCCTCGCTACATCTCCCTTTCCCTCCCACCCTCCCTCTCCACATCCTCTACATCTCCCTCTCCCTCCCTCCCTCCCTCTCGACATCTCCCTCTCCCTCCCTCCCTCCCTGTCGACATCTGCCTCCCTCTCCCTCCCTCTCACATCTCCCTCTCCCTCCCTCCCTATCACTCCCTCCCTCCCTCCCTCTCTACATCTCCCTCTCACTCCCAACCTACATCTCCCTCTCCCTCTCCACATCTTCCAACATCTCCCTCTCCCTCCCTCTCGACATCTCCCTCTCCCTCCTCCCTCCCTCTCGACATCTCCCTCTCCCTCCCTCCCTCCATCTCCCTCTCCTCCTCTGGACATTTCCCTCCGCCCTCTCTACAACTAACTCTCACTCTCCCTCCCTCCCTCTCAACATCTCACTCTCCCTCCCTCCCTCTCGACATCTCCCTCTCCCTCCCTCCTCCTTCTCAACATCTCCCTCTCCCTCCCTCCCTCCCTCTCGACATCTCCCTCTCCCTCCCTCCCTCTCGACATCTCCCTCTCCCTCCTCCCTCTCGACATCTCCCTCTCCCTCCCTCCCTACATCTCCCTCTCCCTCCCTCCCTCTCGACATCTCCCTCTCCCTCCCTCCCTCTCGACATCTCCCTCTCCCTCCTCCCTCTCCACATCTCCCTCTCCCTCCCTCCCTCTCGACATCTCCCTCCCTCCCTCGCTACATCTCCCTTCCTCCCACCCTCCCTCTCCACTCCTCTACATCTACATCTCCCTCTCCTCCCCTCCCTCTCGACATCTCCCTCTCCCTCCTCCCTCCCTGTCGACATCTGCCTCCCTCTCCCTCCCTCTCCACATCTCCCTCTCCCTCCTCCCTATCACTCCCTCCCTCCCTCCCTCTCTACATCTCCCTCTCACTCCCAACCTACATCTCCCTCTCCCTCTCCACATCTTCCAACATCTCCCTCTCCCTCCCTCTCGACATCTCCCTCTCCCTCCCTCCCTCCCTCTCGACATCTCCCTCTCCCTCCCTCCCTCCATCTCCCTCTCCTCCCTCTGGACATTTCCCTCCCGCCCTCTCTACAACTAACTCTCACTCTCCCTCCCTCCCTCTCAACATCTCACTCTCCCTCCCTCCCTCTCGACATCTCCCTCTCCCTCCCTCCCTCCTTCTCGACATCTCCCTCTCCCTCCCTCCCTCCCTCTCGACATCTCCCTCTCCCTCCCTCCCTCTCGACATCTCCTCTCCCTCCCTCCCTCTCGACATCTCCCTCTCCCTACCTCACTCTCGACATCTCCCTCTCCTACCTCACTCTCGACATCTCCCTCTCCCTCCCTCCCTCTCGACATCTCCCTCTCCCTCCCTCTCCCTCCCTCCCTCTCGACATCTCCCTCTCCCTCCCTCCCTCTCGACATCTCCCTCTCCCTCCCTCCCTCTCGACATCTCCCTCTCCCTCCCTCCCTCTCGACATCGACCTCTCCCTCCCTCCCTCTCGACATCTCCCTCTCCCTCCCTCCCTCTCGACATCTCCCTCTCCCTCCCTCCCTCTCGACATCTCCCTCTCCCTCCATCCCTCTCGACATCTCCCTCTCCCTCCATCCCTCTCGACATCTCCCTCTCCCTCCCTCCCTCTCGACATCTCCCTCTCCCTCCCTCCCTCTCGACATCGACCTCTCCCTCCCTCCCTCTGGACATCTCCCTCTCCCTCCCTCCCGACATCTCCCTCTCCCTCCCTCCCTCTCCCTCTCTCCCTCTCGACATCTCCCTCTCCCTCCCTCTCGACATCTCCCTCTCCCTCCCTCTCCCTCCCTACACCTCCCTCTCCCTCCCACTCGACATCTCCCTCTCCCTCCCTCCCTCTCGACATCTCCCTCTCCCTCCCTCCCTCTCGACATCTCCCTCTCCATCCTCCCTCTCGACATCTCCCTCTCCATCCCTCCCTCTTGACATCTCCCTCTCCCACCCTCCCTCTCCACATCTCCCTCTCCCTCCCTCCCACTCGACATCTCCCTCACCCTCCCTCCCTCTCGACATCTCCCTCTCCCTCCCTCCCTCTCGACATCTCCCTCTCCCTCCCTCCCTCCCTCTCGACATCTCCCTCTCCCTCCCTCTCGACATCTCCCTCTCCCTCCCTCCCTCTCGACATCTCCCTCTCCCTCTCCCTCCCTCCCTCTCGACATCTCCCTCCCTCCCTCTCTCTACATCTCCCCCTTCCTCCCTCCCTACCTCCCTCTCTACATCCTCTACATCTCCCTCTCCCCTCCCTCCCTCCCGACATCTCCCTCTCCCTCCCTGTCTACATCTCCCTCTCCCTCCCTCTCGACATCTCCCTCTCCCTCCCTCCCTCTCGACATCTCCCTCTCCTCCCTCTCGACATCTCCCTCTCCCTCCCTCCCTCTCGACCTCTCCTCCCTCTCGACATCTCCCTCTCCCTCCCTCTCGACATCTCCCTCTCCCTCCTCTCGACATCTCCCTCTCCCTCCTCTCGACATCTCCCTCTCCCTCCCTCTCGACATCTCCCTCTCCCTCCCTCTCGACATCTCCCTCTCCCTCCCTACACCTCCCTCTTTCTCCCTCTCGACATCTCCCTCTCCCTCCCTCCCTCTCGACATCTCCCTCTCCCTCCCTCTCTACATCTCCCTCTCCCTCCCTACACCTCCTCTCCCTCCCACTCGACATCTCCCTCTCCCTCCCTCCCTCTCGACATCTCCCTCTCCCTCCCTCCCTCTCGACATCTCCCTCTCCCTCCCTCCCTCTCGACATCTCCCTCTCCATCCCTCCCTCTCGACATCTCCCTCTCCCTCCCTCCCTCTCGACATCTCCCTCTCCCTCCCTCCCTCTCGACATCTCCCTCTCCCTCCCTCCCTCTCGACATCTCCCTCTCCCTCCTCCCTCTCGACATCTCCCTCTCCCTCCCTCCCTCTCGACATCTCCCTCTCCCTCCCTCTCGACATCTCCCTCTCCCTCCCTCCCTCTCGACATCTCCCTCTCCCTCCCTCCCTCTCGACATCTCCCTCTCCCTCCCTCTCGACATCTCCTCTCCCTCCCTCTCGACATCTCCCTCTCCCTCCCTCTCGACATCTCCCTCTCCCTCCCTCTCGACATCTCCCTCTCCCTCCCTCTCGACATCTCCCTCTCCCTCCCTCTCGACATCTCCCTCTCCCTCCCTCTCGACATCTCCCTCTCCCTCCCTCTCGACATCTCCCTCTCCCTCCCTCTCGACATCTCCCTCTCCCTCCCTCTCGACATCTCCCTCTCCCTCCCTCTCGACATCTCCCTCTCCCTCCCTCTCGACATCTCCCTCTCCCTCCCTCTCGACATCTCCCTCTCCCTCCCTCTCGACATCTCCCTCTCCCTCCCTACACCTCCCTCTCCCTCCCTCTCGACATCTCCCTCTCCCTCCCTCTCTACATCTCCCTCTCCCACTCGACATCTCCCTCTCCCTCCCTCCCTCTCGACATCTCCCTCTCCCTCCCTCCCTCTCGACATCTCCCTCTCCCTCCCTCTCGACATCTCCCTCTCCCTCCCTCCCTCTCGACATCTCCCTCTCCCTCCCTCCCTCTCGACATCTCCCTCTCCCTCCCTTCCTCTCGACATCTCCCTCTCCATCCCTCCCTCTCGACATCTCCCTCTCCCACCCTCCCACTCGACATCTCCCTCACCCTCCCTCCCTCTCGACATCTCCCTCTCCCTCCCTCCCTCTCGACATCTCCTCTCCCTCCCTCCCTCTCGACATCTCCCTCTCCCTCCCTCCCTCTCGACATCTCCCTCTCCCTCCCTCCCTCCCTCTCGACATCTCCCTCTCCCTCCCTCCCTCTCGACATCTCCCTCTCCCTCCCTCTCGACATCTCCCTCTCCCTCCCTCTCGACATCTGCCTCTCCCTCCCTCTCGACATCTCCCTCTCCTCCCTCTCGACATCTCCCTCTCCCTCCCTCTCGACATCTCCCTCTCCCTCCCTCTCGACATCTCCCTCTCCCTCCCTCTCGACATCTCCCTCTCCCTCCCTCTCGACATCTCCCTCTCCCTCCCTCTCGACATCTCCCTCTCCCTCCCTCTCGACATCTCCCTCTCCCTCCCTCCACTCGACATCTCCCTCTCCCTCCCTCTCGACATCTCCCTCTCCCTCCCTCTCGACATCTGCCTCTCCCTCCCTCTCGACATCTCCCTCTCCCTCCCTCTCTACATCTCCCTGTCCCTCCCTCCCTCTCGACATCTCCCTCTCCCTCCCTCTCGACATCTCCCTCTCCCTCCCTCTCGACATCTCCCTCTCCCTCCCTCTCGACATCTCCCTCTCCCTCCCTCTCGACATCTCCCTCTCCCTCCCTCTCGACATCTCCCTCTCCCTCCCTCTCGACATCTCCCTCTCCCTCCCTCTCGACATCTCCCTCTCCCTCCCTCTCGACATCTCCCTCTCCCTCCTCTCGACACCTCCCTCTCCCTCCCACTCGACATCTCCGTCTCCCTCCCGCCCTCTCGACATCTCCCTCTCCCTCCTTCCCTCTCGACATCTCCCTCTCCCTCCCTCCCTCTCTACATCTCCCTCTCCCTCCCTCCCTCCCTCCCTACATCCTCTACATTTCCCCCTCCCTCCCTCTCGACATCTCCCTCTCCCTCCCTCCCTCCCTCTCGACATCTCCCTCTCCCTCCCTCCCTCCCTCTCGACATCTCCCTCTCCCTCCCTCCCTCTCTACATCTCCCTCTCCCTCCCTCGCTCTCTACATCTCCCTCTCCCTCCCTCCCTCTCGACATCTCCCTCTCCCTCCCTCCCTCTCGACATCTCCCTCCATCCCTCGCTACATCTCCCCTTTCCCTCCCACCCTCCCTCTCCACATCCTCTACATTTCCCGCTCTCTCCCTCCCTGTCCACATCTGCCTCCCACTCCCTCCCTCTCCACATCTCCCTCTCCCTCCCTCCCACTCACTCCCTCCCTCCCTCTCGACATCTCCCTCTCACTCCCAACCGACATCTCCCTCTCCTCCCTCTCCACATCTCCCAACATCTCCCTCTCCCTCCCTCTCTACATCTCCCTCTCCCTCCCTCCCTCCCTATCGACATCTCCCTCTCCCTCCCTCCCTCCATCTCCCTCTCCCTCCCTCTGGACATTTCCCTCCCGCCCTCTCTACATCTAACTCTCGCTCCTCTCCACATCTCCCTCTCCCTCCCTCTCCCTCCTCAACATCTCCCTCTCCCTCCCTCCCTCTCGACATCTCCCTCTCCCTCCCTCCCTCTCGACATCTCCCTCTCCCTCCCTCCCTCTCGACATCTCCCTCTCCCTCCCTCCCTCTCGACATCTCCCTCTCCCTCCCTCCCTCTCGACATCTCCCTCTCCCTCCCTCCCTCTCGACATCTCCCTCTCCCTCCCTCCCTCTCGACATCTCCCTCTCCCTCCCTCCCTCTCGACATCTCCCTCTCCCTCCCTCCCTCTCGACATCTCCCTCTCCCTCCCTCCCTCTCGACATCTCCCTCTCCCTCCCTCCCTCTCGACATCTCCCTCTCCCTCCCTCCCTCTCGACATCTCCCTCTCCCTCCCTCCCTCTCGACATCTCCCTCTCCCTCCCTCCCTCCTCGACATCTCCCTCTCCCTCCCTCCCTCTCGACATCTCCCTCTCCCTCCCTCCCTCTCGACATCTCCCTCTCCCTCCCTCCCTCTCGACATCTCCCTCTCCCCTCCCTCCCTCTCGACATCTCCCTCTCCCTCCCTCCCTCTCGACATCTCCCTCTCCCTCCCTCCCTCTCGACATCTCCCTCTCCCTCCCTCCCTCTCGACATCTCCCTCTCCCTCCCTCCCTCTCGACATCTCCCTCTCCCTCCCTCCCTCTCGACATCTCCCTCTCCCTCCCTCCCTCTCGACATCTCCCTCTCCCTCCCTCCCTCTCGACATCTCCCTCTCCTCCCTCCCTCTCGACATCTCCCTCTCCCTCCCTCCCTCTCGACATCTCCCTCTCCCTCCCTCCCTCTCGACATCTCCCTCTCCCTCCCCTCCCTCTCGACATCTCCCTCTCCCACCCTCCCCTCTCGACATCTCCCTCTCCCTCCCTCCCTCTCGACATCTCCCTCTCCCTCCCTCCCTCTCGGCATCTCCCTCTCCCTCCCTCCCTCTCGGCATCTCCCTCTCCCTCCCTCCCTCTCGGCATCTCCCTCTCCCTCACTCTTGATATCTCCCTCTCCCTCCCTCTCGACATCTCCCTCTCCCTCCCTCTCCCTCTTCTCCCTCTCGACATCTCCCTCTCCCTCACTCTTGATATCTCCCTCTCCCTCCCTCTCGACATCTCCCTCTCCCTCCCTCTCGACATCTCCCTCTCCCTCCCTACACCTCCCCCTCCCTCCCTCTCGACATCTCCATCACCCTCCCTCCCTCTCGACATCTCCCTCTCCCTCCCTCCCTCTCGACATCTCCCTTTCCCTCCCTCTCGACATCTCCCTTTCCCTCCCTCTCGACATCTCCCTCTCCCTCCCTCTCGACATCTCCCTCTCCCTCCCTCTCGACATCTCCCTCTCCCTCCCTCTCGACATCTCCCTCTCCCTCCCTCTCGACATCTCCCTCTCCCTCCCTCTCGACATCTCCCTCTCCCTCCCTCTCGACATCTCCCTCTCCCTCCCTCTCGACATCTCCCTCTCCATCCCTCTCTACATCTCCCTCTCCCTCCCTCTCGACATCTCCCTCTCCCTCCCTCTCGACACCTCCCTCTCCCTCCCACTCGACATCTCCGTCTCCCTCCCGCCCTCTCGACATCTCCCTCTACCTCCTTCCCTCTCGACATCTCCCTCTCCCTCCCTCCTCTCTTCATCTCCCTCTCCTCCCTCCCTCCCTCTCTCCATCTCCCTCTCCCTCCCTCTCTCCATCTCCCTCTCCCTCCTCCCTCTCTGCATCTCCCTCTCCCTCCCTCCCTCTCTGCATCTCCCTCCCTCCCTCGCTACATCTCCCTTTCCCTCCCACCCTCCCTCTCCACATCCTCTACATTTCCTCTCCCTCCCTCCCTCCCTCTCGACATCTCCCTCTCCCTCCCTTCCTCCCTGTCTACATCTGCCTCCCTCTCCCTCCCTCTCCACATCTCCCTCTCCCTCCCTCCCTCTCGACATCTCCCTCTCACTCCCAACCTACATCTCCCTCTCCCTCCCTCTCCACATCTCCCAACATCTCCCTCTCCCTCCCTCTCTACATCTCCCTCTCCCTCCCTCCCTCCCTCTCGACATCTCCCTCTCCCTCCCTCCCTCCATCTCCCTCTCCCTCCCTCTGGACATTTCCCTCCCGCCCTCTCGACATCTAACTCTCCCTCCCGCTCTACATCTCCCTCTCCCTCCCTCTCCCTCCCTCTCAACATCTCACTCTCCCTCCCTCCCTCTCGACATCTCCCTCTCCCTCCTCCCTCTCGACATCTCCCTCTCCCTCCCTCCCTCCCTCTCGACATCTCCCTCTCCCTCCCTCCCTCCCTCTCGACATCTCCCTCTCCCTCCCTCCCTCTCGACATCTCCCTCTCCCTCCCTCCCTCTCGACATCTCCCTCTCCCTCCCTCCCTCTCGACATCTCCCTCTCCCTCCCTCCCTCTCGACATCTCCCTCTCCCTCCCTCCCTCTCGACATCTCCTCTCCCTCCTCCCCTCTCGACATCTTCCTCTCCCTCCCTCCCTCTCGACATCTCCCTCTCCCTCCTTCCCTCTCGACATCTCCCTCTCCCTCCCTCCCTCTCGACATCTCCCTCTCCCTCCCTCCCTCTCGACATCTCCCTCTCCCTCCCTCCCTCTCGACATCTCCCTCTCCCTCCCTCTCCCTCCCTCCCTCTCGACATCTCCCTCTCCCTCCCTCCCTCTCGACATCTCCCTCTCCCTCCCTCCCTCTCGACATCTCCCTCTCCCTCCCTCCTCTCGACATCTCCCTCTCCCTCCATCCCTCTCGACATCTCCCTCTCCCTCCCTCCCTCTCGACATCTCCCTCTCCCTCCATCCCTCTCGATATCTCCCTCTCCCTCCATCCCTCTCGATATCTCCCTCTCCCTCCATCCCTCTCGACATCTCCCTCTCCATCCATCCCTCTCGACATCTCCCTCTCCCTCCATCCCTCTCGACATCTCCCTCTCCCTCCCTCCCTCTCGACATCTCCCTCTCCCTCCCTCTCGACATCTCCCTCTCCCTCCCTCTCGACATCTCCCTCTCCCTCCCTCCCTCTCGACATCTCCCTCTCCCTCCCTCCCTCTCGACATCTCCCTCTCCCTCCCTCCCTCTCGACATCTCCCTCTCCCTCCCTCCCTCTCGACATCTCCCTCTCCCTCCCTCCCTCTCGACATCTCCCTCTCCCTCCCTCCCTCTCGACATCTCCCTCTCCCTCCCTCCCTCTCGACATCTCCCTCTCCCTCCCTCCCTCTCGACATCTCCCTCTCCCTCCCTCCCTCTCGACATCTCCCTCTCCCTCCCTCCCTCTCGACATTTCCCTCCCTCCCTCTCGAAATCTCCCTCTCCCTCCCTCCCTCTCCCTCCCTCCCTCTCCCTCCCTCCCTCTCCCTCCCTCCCTCTCCCTCCCTCCCTCTCCCTCCCTCCCTCTCCCTCCCTCCCTCTCCCTCCCTCCCTCTCCCTCCCTCCCTCTCCCTCCCTCCCTCTCCCTCCTCCCTCTCCCTCCCTCCCTCTCCCTCCCTCCCTCTCCCTCCCTCCCTCTCCCTCCCTCCCTCTCGACATCTCCCTCTCCCTCTCTACATCTCCCTCTCCCTCCCGACACCTCCCTCTCCCTCCCACTCGACATCTCCCTCTCCCTCCCTCCCTCTCGACATCTCCCTCTCCCTCTCTACATCTCCCTCTCCCTCCCGACACCTCCCTCTCCCTCCCACTCGACATCTCCCTCTCCCTCCCTCCCTCTCGACATCTCCCTCTCCCTCCCTCCCTCCCGGTCCACATCTGCCTCCACTCCCTCCCTCTCCACATCTCCCTCTCCCTCCCTCCCACTCACTCCCTCCCTCCCTCTCCACATCTCCCAACATCTCCCTCTCCCTCCCTCTCTACATCTCCCTCTCCCTCCCTCCCTCCATCTCCCTCTCCCTCCCTCTCTACATCTCCCTCTCCCTCCCTCCCTCCCGCTCTACATCTCCTCTCCCTCCCTCTCTACATCTCCCTCTCCCTCCCTCTCCCTCTCCCTCCCTCTCCCTCCCTCTCGACATCTCCCTCTCCCTCCCTCCCTCCCTCCCTCTCGACATCTCCCTCTACCTCCCTCCCTCCCTCTCGACATCTCCCTCTCCCTCCCTCCCTCCCTCTCGACATCTCCCTCTACCTCCCTCCCTCCCTCTCGACATCTCCCTCTCCCCTCCCTCCCTCTCAACATCTCCCTCTCCCTCCCTCCCCTCTCGACATCTCCCTCTCCCTCCTTCCCTCTCGACATCTCCCTCTCCCTCCCTCCCTCTCGACATCTCCCTCTCCCTCCCTCCCTCTCGACATCTCCCTCTCCCTCCCTCCCTCTCGACATCTCCCTCTCCCTCCCTCCCTCTCGACATCTCCCTCTCCCTCCCTCCCTCTCGACATCTCCCTCTCCCTCCCTCCCTCTCGACATCTCCCTCTCCCTCCCTCCCTCTCGACATCTCCCTCTCCCTCCCGCTCCCTCCCTCCCTCTCGACATCTCCCTCTCCCTCCGTCCCTCCCTCTCGACATCTCCCTCTCCCTCCCTCCCTCTCGACATCTCCCTCTCCCTCCCTCCCTCTCGACATCTCCCTCTCCCTCCCTCCCTCTCGACATCTCCCTCTCCCTCCCTCCCTCTCGACATCTCCCTCTCCCTCCCTCCCTCTCGACATCTCCCTCTCCCTCCATCCCTCTCGACATCTCCCTCTCCCTCCATCCCTCTCGACATCTCCCTCTCCCTCCATCCCTCTCGACATCTCCCTCTCCCTCCACCCCTCTCGACATCTCCCTCTCCCTCCATCCCTCTCGACATCTCCCTCTCCCTCCATCCCTCTCGACATCTCCCTCTCCCTCCATCCCTCTCGACATCTCCCTCTCCCTCCATCCCTCTCGACATCTCCCTCTCCCTCCCTCCCTCTCGACATCTCCTCTCCCTCCATTCCTCTCGACATCTCCCTCTCCCTCCCTCTCGACATCTCCCTCTCCCTCCCTCTCGACATCTCCCTCTCCCTCCCTCTCGACATCTCCCTCTCCCTCCCTCCCTCTCGACATCTCCCTCTCCCTCCCTCCCTCTCGACATCTCCCTCTCCCTCTCGACATCTCCCTCTCCCTCCCTCCCTCTCGACATCTTCCTCTCCCTCCCTCCCTCTCGACATCTCCCTCTCCCTCCCTCCCTCTCGACATCTCCCTCTCCCTCCCTCCCTCTCGACATCTCCCTCTCCCTCCCTCCCTCTCGACATCTCCCTCTCCCTCCCTCCCTCTCGACATCTCCCTCTCCCTCCCTCCCTCTCGACATCTCCCTCTCCCTCCCTCCCTCTCGACATCTCCCTCTCCCTCCCTCCCTCTCGACATCTCCCTCTCCCTCCCTCCCTCTCGACATCTCCCTCTCCCTCCCTCCCTCTCGACATCTCCCTCTCCCTCCCTCCCTCTCGACATCTCCCTCTCCCTCCCTCCCTCTCGACATCTCCCTCTCCCTCCCTCCCTCTCGACATCTCCCTCTCCCTCCTCCCTCTCGACATCTCCCTCTCCCTCCCTCCCTCTCGACATCTCCCTCTCCCTCCCTCCCTCTCGACATCTCCCTCTCCCTCCCTCCCTCTCGACATCTCCCTCTCCCTCCCTCCCTCTCGACATCTCCCTCTCCCTCCCTCCCTCTCGACATCTCCCTCTCCCTCCCTCCCTCTCGACATCTCCCTCTCCCTCCCTCCCTCTCGACATCTCCCTCTCCCTCCCTCCCTCTCGACATCTCCCTCTCCCTCCCTCCCTCTCGACATCTCCCTCTCCCTCCCTCCCTCCCTCTCGACATCTCCCTCTCCCTCCCTCCCTCTCGACATCTCCCTCTCCCTCCCTCCCTCTCGACATCTCCCTCTCCCTCTCTGCATCTCCCTCTCCCTCCCGACACCTCCCTCTCCCTCCCACTCGACATCTCCCTCTCCCTCCCTCCCTCTCGACGTCTCCCTCTCCCTCCCTCCCTCTCGACGTCTCCCTCTCCCTCCCTCCCTCTCGACGTCTCCCTCTCCCTCCCTCCCTCTCGACATCTCCCTCTCCCTCCATCCCTCTCGACATCTCCCTCTCCCTCCCTCCCTCTCGACATCTCCCTCTCCCTCCATCCCTCTCGATATCTCCCTCTCCCTCCATCCCTCTCGATATCTCCCTCTCCCTCCATCCCTCTCGACATCTCCCTCTCCATCCATCCCTCTCGACATCTCCCTCTCCCTCCATCCCTCTCGACATCTCCCTCTCCCTCCCTCCCTCTCGACATCTCCCTCTCCCTCCCTCTCGACATCTCCCTCTCCCTCCCTCTCGACATCTCCCTCTCCCTCCCTCCCTCTCGACATCTCCCTCTCCCTCCCTCCCTCTCGACATCTCCCTCTCCCTCCCTCCCTCTCGACATCTCCCTCTCCCTCCCTCCCTCTCGACATCTCCCTCTCCCTCCCTCCCTCTCGACATCTCCCTCTCCCTCCCTCCCTCTCGACATCTCCCTCCCCTCCCTCCCTCCCTCTCGACATCTCCCTCTCCCTCCCTCCCTCTCGACATCTCCCTCTCCCTCCCTCCCTCTCGACATTTCCCTCCCTCCCTCTCGAAATCTCCCTCTCCCTCCCTCCCTCTCCCCTCCCTCCCTCTCCCTCCCTCCCTCTCCCTCCCTCCTCTCCCTCCCTCCCTCTCCCTCCCTCCCTCTCCTCCCTCTCCCTCCCTCCCTCTCCCTCCCTCCCTCTCGACATCTCCCTCTCCCTCTCTACATCTCCCTCTCCCTCTCTACATCTCCCTCTCCCTCTCTACATCTCCCTCTCCCTCTCTACATCTCCCTCTCCCTCCCGACACCTCCCTCTCCCTCCCACTCGACATCTCCCTCTCCCTCCCTCCCTCTCGACATCTCCCTCTCCCTCTCTACATCTCCCTCTCCCTCCCGACACCTCCCTCTCCCTCCCACTCGACATCTCCCTCTCCCTCCCTCCCTCTCGACATCTCCCTCTCCCTCCCTCCCTCCCGGTCCACATCTGCCTCCCACTCCCTCCCTCTCCACATCTCCCTCTCCCTCCCTCCCACTCACTCCCTCCCTCCCTCTCCACATCTCCCAACATCTCCCTCTCCCTCCCTCTCTACATCTCCCTCTCCCTCCCTCCCTCCATCTCCCTCTCCCTCCCTCTCTACATCTCCCTCTCCCTCCCTCCCTCCCGCTCTACATCTCCCTCTCCCTCCCTCTCTACATCTCCCTCTCCCTCCCTCTCCCTCTCCCTCCCTCTCCCTCCCTCTCGACATCTCCCTCTCCCTCCCTCCCTCCCTCCCTCTCGACATCTCCCTCTACCTCCCTCCCTCCCTCTCGACATCTCCCTCTCCCTCCCTCCCTCCCTCCCTCTCGACATCTCCCTCTACCTCCCTCCCTCCCTCTCGACATCTCCCTCTCCCTCCCTCCCTCTCGACATCTCCCTCTCCCTCCTTCCCTCTCGACATCTCCCTCTCCCTCCCTCCCTCTCGACATCTCCCTCTCCCTCCCTCCCTCTCGACATCTCCCTCTCCCTCCCTCCCTCTCGACATCTCCCTCTCCCTCCCTCCCTCTCGACATCTCCCTCTCCCTCCCTCCCTCTCGACATCTCCCTCTCCCTCCCTCCCTCTCGACATCTCCCTCTCCCTCCCTCCCTCTCGACATCTCCCTCTCCCTCCCGCTCCCTCCCTCCCTCTCGACATCTCCCTCTCCCTCCGTCCCTCCCTCTCGACATCTCCCTCTCCCTCCCTCCCTCTCGACATCTCCCTCTCCCTCCCTCCCTCTCGACATCTCCCTCTCCCTCCCTCCCTCTCGACATCTCCCTCTCCCTCCCTCCCTCTCGACATCTCCCTCTCCCTCCCTCCCTCTCGACATCTCCCTCTCCCTCCCTCCCTCTCGACATCTCCCTCTCCCTCCCTCCCTCTCGACATCTCCCTCTCCCTCCATCCCTCTCGACATCTCCCTCTCCCTCCATCCCTCTCGACATCTCCCTCTCCCTCCATCCCTCTCGACATCTCCCTCTCCCTCCACCCCTCTCGACATCTCCCTCTCCCTCCACCCCTCTCGACATCTCCCTCTCCCTCCATCCCTCTCGACATCTCCCTCTCCCTCCATCCCTCTCGACATCTCCCTCTCCCTCCATCCCTCTCGACATCTCCCTCTCCCTCCATCCCTCTCGACATCTCCCTCTCCCTCCCTCCCTCTCGACATCTCCCTCTCCCTCCCTCCCTCTCGACATCTCCCTCTCCCTCCCTCCCTCTCGACATCTCCCTCTCCCTCCATTCCTCTCGACATCTCCCTCTCCCTCCCTCTCGACATCTCCCTCTCCCTCCCTCTCGACATCTCCCTCTCCCTCCCTCCCTCTCGACATCTCCCTCTCCCTCCCTCCCTCTCGACATCTCCCTCTCCCTCCCTCCCTCTCGACATCTCCCTCTCCCTCCCTCCCTCTCGACATCTCCCTCTCCCTCCCTCCCTCTCGACATCTCCCTCTCCCTCCCTCCCTCTCGACATCTCCCTCTCCCTCCCTCCCTCTCGACATCTCCCTCTCCCTCCCTCCCTCTCGACATCTCCCTCTCCCTCCCTCCCTCTCGACATCTCCCTCTCCCTCCCTCCCTCTCGACATCTCCCTCTCCCTCCCTCCCTCTCGACATCTCCCTCTCCCTCCCTCCCTCTCGACATCTCCCTCTCCCTCCCTCCCTCTCGACATCTCCCTCTCCCTCCCTCCCTCTCGACATCTCCCTCTCCCTCCCTCCCTCTCGACATCTCCCTCTCCCTCCCTCCCTCTCGACATCTCCCTCTCCCTCCCTCCCTCTCGACATCTCCCTCTCCCTCCCTCCCTCTCGACATCTCCCTCTCCCTCCCAACACCTCCCTCTTCCTCCCTCTCGACATCTCCCTCTCCCTCACTTTGATATCTCCCTCTCCCTCCCTCCCTCTCGACATCTCCTCTCCCTCCCTCCCTCTCGACATCTCCCTCTCCCTCTCTGCATCTCCCTCTCCCTCCCGACACCTCCCTCTCCCTCCCACTCGACATCTCCCTCTCCCTCCCTCCCTCTCGACATCTCCCTCTCCCTCCCTCCCTCTCGACATCTCCCTCTCCCTCCCTCCCACTCGACATCTCCCTCTCCCTCCCTCCCTCTCGACGTCTCCCTCTCCCTCCCTCCCTCTCGACGTCTCCCTCTCCCTCCCTCCCTCTCGACGTCTCCCTCTCCCTCCCTCTCGACGTCTCCCTCTCCCTCCCTCCCTCTCGACGTCTCCCTCTCCCTCCCTCCCTCTCGACGTCTCCCTCTCCCTCCCTCCCTCTCGACGTCTCCCTCTCCCTCCCTCCCTCTCGACGTCTCCCTCTCCCTCCCTCCCTCTCGACGTCTCCCTCTCCCTCCCTCCCTCTCGACGTCTCCCTCTCCCTCCCTCCCTCTCGACGTCTCCCTCTCCCTCCCTCCCTCTCGACGTCTCCCTCTCCCTCCCTCCCTCTCGACGTCTCCCTCTCCCTCCCTCCCTCTCGACGTCTCCCTCTCCCTCCCTCCCTCTCGAAATCTCCCTCTCCCTCCCTCCCTCCCTCTCGACATCTCCCTCTCCCTCCCTCTCTACATCTCCCTCTCCCTCCCAACACCTCCCTCTTCCTCCCTCTCGACATCTCCCTCTCCCTCACTTTGATATCTCCCTCTACCTCCCTCCCTCTCTACATCTCCCTCTCCCTCTCTGCATCTCCCTCTCCCTCCCGACACCTCCCTCTCCCTCCCACTCGACATCTCCCTCTCCCTCCCTCCCTCTCGACATCTCCCTCTCCCTCCCTCCCTCTCGACATCTCCCTCTCCCTCCCTCCCTCTCGACATCTCCCTCTCCCTCCCTCCCTCTCGACATCTCCCTCTCCCTCCCTCCCTCTCGACATCTCCCTCTCCCACCCTCCCTCTCCACATCTCCCTCTCCCTCCCTCCCACTCGACATCTCCCTCACCCTCCCTCCCTCTCGACATCTCCCTCACCCTCCCTCCCTCTCGACATCTCCCTCACCCTCCCTCCCTCTCGACATCTCCCTCACCCTCCCTCCCTCTCGACATCTCCCTCACCCTCCCTCCTCTCGACATCTCCCTCTCCCTCCCTCCCTCTCGACATCTCCCTCTCCCTCCCTCCCTCTCGACATCTCCCTCTCCCTCCCTCCCTCTCGACATCTCCCTCTCCCTCCCTCCCTCTCGACATCTCCCTCTCCCTCCCTCCCTCTCGACATCTCCCTCTCCCTCCTCCCTCTCGACATCTCCCTCTCCCTCCCTCCCTCTCGACATCTCCCTCTCCTCCCTCCCTCTCGACATCTCCCTCTCCCTCCCTCCCTCTCGACATCTCCCTCTCCCTCCCTCCCTCTCTACATCTCCCTCTCCCTCTCTGCATCTCCCTCTCCCTCCCGACACCTCCCTCTCCCTCCCACTCGACATCTCCCTCTCCCTCCCTCCCTCTCGACGTCTCCCTCTCCCTCCCTCCCTCTCTACATCTCCCTCTCCCTCTCTGCATCTCCTTCTCCCTCCCGACACCTCCCATTCCCTCCCACTCGACATCTCCCTCTCCCTCCCTCCCTCTCGACGTCTCCCTCTCCCATCCCTCCCTCTCGACGTCTCCCTCTCCCTCCCTCCCTCTCGACGTCTCCCTCTCCCTCCCTCCCTCTCGACGTCTCCCTCTCCTCCCTCCCTCTCGACGTCTCCCTCTCCCTCCCTCCCTCTCGACGTCTCCCTCTCCCTCCCTCTCTCTCGACGTCTCCCTCTCCCTCCCTCCCTCTCGACGTCTCCCTCTCCCTCCCTCCCTCTCGACGTCTCCCTCTCCCTCCTCCCTCTCGACGTCTCCCTCTCCCTCCCTCCCTCTCGACGTCTCCCTCTCCCTCCCTCCCTCTCGACGTCTCCCTCTCCCTCCCTCCCTCTCGACGTCTCCCTCTCCCTCCCTACCTCTCGACGTCTCCCTCTCCTCCCTCCCTCTCGACGTCTCCCTCTCCCTCCCTCCCTCTCGACGTCTCCCTCTCCCTCCCTCCCTCTCGACGTCTCCCTCTCCCTCCCTCCCTCTCGACGTCTCCCTCTCCCTCCCTCCCTCTCGACGTCTCCCTCTCCCTCCCTCCCTCTCGACGTCTCCCTCTCCCTCCCTCCCTCTCGACGTCTCCCTCTCCCTCCCTCCCTCTCGACGTCTCCCTCTCCCTCCCTCCCTCTCGACGTCTCCCTCTCCCTCCCTCCCTCTCGACATCTCCCTCTCCCTCCCTCTCGACATCTCCCTCTCCCTCCCTCTCGACATCTCCCTCTCCCTCCCTCTCGACATCTCCCTCTCCCTCCCTCTCGACATCTCCCTCTCCTCCCTCTCGACATCTCCCTCTCCCTCCCTCTCGACATCTCCCTCTCCCTCCCTCTCGACATCTCCCTCTCCCTCCCTCTCGACATCTCCCTCTCCCTCCCTCTCGACATCTCCCTCCCTCTTCCCTCCCTCTCGACATCTCCCTCTTCCCTCCCTCTCGACATCTCCCTCTCCCTCCCTCTCGACATCTCCCTCTCCCTCCCTCTCGACATCTCCCTCTCCCTCCCTCTCGACATCTCGCTCTCCCTCCCTCTCGATCTCGCTCTCCCTCCCTCTCGACATCTCCATCTCCTCCCTCTCGACATCTCCCTCTCCCTCCCTCTCGAAATCTCCCTCTCCCTCCCTCTCGACATCTCCCTCTCCCTCCCTCTCGACATCTCCCTCTCCCTCCCACTCGACATCTCCCTCTCCCTCCCTCCCTCTCGACATCTCCCTCTCCCTCCCTCCCTCTCGACATCTCCCTCTCCCTCCCTCCCTCTCGACATCTCCCTCTCCCTCCCTCTCGACATCTCCCTCTCCCTCCCTCTCGACATCTCCCTCTCCCTCCCCTCTCGACATCTCCCTCTCCCTCCCTCTCGACATCTCCCTCACCCTCCCTCTCGACATCTCCCTCTCCCTCCCTCTCGACATCTCCCTCTCCCTCCCACTCGACATCTCCCTCTCCCTCCTTCCCTCTCGACATCTCCCTCTCCCTCCTAACCTCTCGACATCTCCCTCTCCCTCCCTCCCTCTCGACATCTCCCTCTACCTCCCTCCCTCTCGACATCTCCCTCTCCCTACCTCCCTCACGACATCTCCCTCTCCCTCCCTCCCTCTCGACATCTCCCTCTCCCTTGCCCTCCATCTCCCTCTCCCTCTCGCTCCCTCCCTGTCTACATCTCTCTCTCCCTCCCTCCTCTCGACACTCCCCCTCCCTCCCTCTCCACATCTCCCTCTCCCCGACCTCCCTCTCCACACCTCCCTCTCCCTCCCTCTCGACATCTCTCCCTCCCTCCCTCCCTCTCGACATCTCTCCCTCCGTCCCTCCCTTTCCACATCTCCCTCTCCCTCCCTCCCTTTCCACATCTCCCTCTCCCTCCCTCCCTTTCCACATCTCTCTCTCCCTCCCTCCCTCTCCACATCTCCCTCTCCCTCCCTCCCTTTCCACATCTCCCTCTCCCTCCCTCCCTTTCCACATCTCCCTCTCCCTCCCTCCCTTTCCACATCTCCCTCTCCCTCCCTCCCTCTCCACATCTCCCTCTCCCTCCCTCCCTCTCCACATCTCCCTCTCCCTCCCTCTCGACATCTCCCTCTCCCTCCCTCCCTACATCTCCCACTCGCTCCCTCCTTCCCTCTCCACATCTCCCTCTCCCTCCCTCCCTCCCTCTCTCCATCTCCATCTCCCTCTCCCTCCCGCCCTCTCGACATCTCCTTCTCCCTCCCTCTCTCTCGACATCTCCTTCTCCCTCCCTCTCTCTCGACATCTCCTTCTCCCTCCCTCTCTCTCGACATCTCCCTCTCCCTCCCTCTCGACATCTTCCTCTCCCTCCATCCCTCCCTCCCTCTCTACATCTTCCTCTCCCCTCCCTCCCTCTCGACATCTCCCTCTCCCTCCCTCCCTCTCGACATCTCCCTCTCCCTTGCCCTCCATCTCCCTCTCCCTCTCGCTCCCTCCCTGTCTACATCTCTCTCTCCCTCCCTCCCTCTCGACACTCCCCCTCCCTCCCTCTCCACATCTCCCTCTCCCGACCTCCCTCTCCACACCTCCCTCTCCCTCCCTCCCTCCCTCTCGACATCTCTCCCTCCCTCCCTCCCTCTCGACATCTCTCCCTCCGTCCCTCCCTTTCCACATCTCCCTCTCCCTCCCTCTCTTTCCACATCTCCCTCTCCCTCCCTCCCTTTCCACATCTCCCTCTCCCTCCCCTCCCTTTCCACATCTCCCTCTCCCTCCCTCCCTTTCCACATCTCCCTCTCCCTCCCTCCCTTTCCACATCTCCTCTCCCTCCCTCCCTTTCCACATCTCCCTCTCCCTCCCTCCCTCTCCACATCTCCCTCTCCCTCCCTCCCTCTCCACATCTCCCTCTCCCTCCCTCTCGACATCTCCCTCTCCCTCCCTCCCTACATCTCCCACTCGCTCCCTCCTTCCCTCTCCACATCTCCCTCTCCCTCCCTCCCTCCCTCTCTCCATCTCCATCTCCCTCTCCCTCCCGCCCTCTCGACATCTCCTTCTCCCTCCCTCTCTCTCGACATCTCCTTCTCCCTCCCTCTCTCTCGACATCTCCCTCTCCCTCCCTCTCGACATCTTCCTCTCCCTCCATCCCTCCCTCCCTCTCTACATCTTCCTCTCCCTCCCTCCCTCCCCCTCGACATCTCCCTCTCCCACCCTCCCTCCCTCTCGACATCTCCCTCTCCCTCGCTCCCTCCCCCTTGACATCTCCCTCTCCCACCCTCCCTCCCTCTCGACATCTCCCTCTCCCTCCCTCTCTACATCTCCCTCTCCCTCCCTCCCTCTCGACATCTCCCTCTCCCTCCCTCTCGACATCTCCCTCTCCCTCCCTCCCTCCCTCTCTACATCTCCCTCTCCCTCCCTCCCTCTCGACATCTCCCTCTCCCTACCTCCCTCACGACATCTCCCTCTCCCTCCCTCCCTCTCGACATCTCCCTCTCCCTTGCCCTCCATCTCCCTCTCCCTCTCGCTCCCTCCCTGTCTACATCTCTCTCTCCCTCCCTCCCTCTCGACACTCCCCCTCCCTCCCTCTCCACATCTCCCTCTCCCGACCTCCCTCTCCACAACTCCCTCTCCCTCCCTCCCTCCCTCTCGACATCTCTCCCTCCCTCCCTCCCTCTCGACATCTCTCCCTCCTTCCCTCCCTTTCCACATCTCCCTCTCCCTCCCTCTCTTTCCACATCTCCCTCTCCCTCCCTCCCTTTCCACATCTCCCTCTCCCTCCCTCCCTTTCCACATCTCCCTCTCCCTCCCTCCCTTTCCACATCTCCCTCTCCCTCCCTCCCTCTCCACATCTCCCTCTCCCTCCCTCCCTCTCCACATCTCCCTCTCCCTCCCTCCCTCTCCACATCTCCCTCTCCCTCCCTCCCTCTCCACATCTCCCTCTCCCTCCCTCCCTCTCCACATCTCCCTCTCCCTCCCTCCCTCTCCACATCTCCCTCTCCCTCCCTCCCTCTCCACATCTCCCTCTCCCTCCCTCCCTCTCCACATCTCCCTCTCCCTCCCTCTCTCTCGACCCCTCCCTCTCGACATTTCCCTCTCCCTCCCTACACCTCCCTCTCCCTCCCACTCGACATCTCCCTCTCCCTCCCTCCCTACATCTCCCACTCGCTCCCTCCTTCCCTCTCCACATCTCCCTCTCTCTCCCTCCCTCCCTCTCTCCATCTCCATCTCCCTCTCCCTCCCGCCCTCTCGACATCTCCTTCTCCCTCCCTCTCTCTCGACATCTCCGTCTCCCTCCCTCTCTACATCCTCTACATCTCCCTCTCCCTCCCTCCCTCTCGACATCTCCCTCTCACAATCTCCTTCTCTCTCCCTCCCTCTCTACATCTCCCTCTCCCTCCCTCCCTCTCTACATCTCCCTCTCCCTCCCTCTCGACATCTCCCTCTCCCTCCCTCCCTCTCGACATCTCCCTCTCCCTCCCTCTCTACATCTCCCTCTCCCTCCCTCTCTACATCTCCCTCTCCCTCCCTCCCTCTCGACATCTCCCTCTCCCTCCCTCCCTCTCGACATCTCCCTCTCCCTCCCTCCCTCTCGACATCTCCCTCTCCCTCCCTCTCGACATCTCCCTCTCCCTCCCTCTCGACATCTCCCTCTCCCTCCCTCTCGACATCTCCCTCTCCCTCCCTCTCGACATCTCCCTCTCCCTCCCTCCCTCTCGACATCTCCCTCTCCCTCCCTCCCTCTCGACATCTCCCTCTCCCTCCCTCTCGACATCTCCCTCTCCCTCCCTCTCGACATCTCCCTCTCCCTCCCTCTCGACATCTCCCTCTCCCTCCCTCTCGACATCTCCCTCTCCCTCCCTCTCGACATCTCCCTCTCCCTCCCTCTCGACATCTCCCTCTCCCTCCCTCTCGACATCTCCCTCTCCCTCCCTCTCGACATCTCCCTCTCCCTCCCTCTCGACATCTCCCTCTCCCTCCCTCTCGACATCTCCCTCTCCCTCCCTCTCGACATCTCCCTCTCCCTCCCTCTCGACATCTCCCTCTCCCTCCCTCTCGACATCTCCCTCTCCCTCCCTCTCGACATCTCCCTCTCCCTCCCTCTCGACATCTCCCTCTCCCTCCCTCTCGACATCTCCCTCTCCCTCCCTCTCGACATCTCCCTCTCCCTCCCTCTCGACATCTCCCTCTCCCTCCCTCTCGACATCTCCATCTCCCTCCCTCTCGACATCTCCCTCTCCCTCCCTCTCGACATCTCCCTCTCCCTCCCTCCCTCTCGACATCTCCCTCTCCCTCCCTCCCTCTCGACATCTCCCTCTCCCTCCCTCCCTCTCGACATCTCCCTCTCCCTCCCTCCCTCTCGACATCTCCCTCTCCCTCCTTCCCTCTCGACATCTCCCTCTCCCTCCTAACCTCTCGACATCTCCCTCTCCCTCCCTCCCTCTCGACATCTCCCTCTCCCTCCCTCCCTCTCGACATCTCCCTCTCCCTCCCTCCCTCTCGACATCTCCCTCTCCCCTCCCTCCCTCTCGACATCTCCCTCTCCCTACCTCCCTCACGACATCTCCCTCTCCCTCCCTCCCACTCGACATCTCCCTCTCCCTTGCCCTCCATCTCCCTCTCCCTCTCGCTCCCTCCCTGTCTACATCTCTCTCTCCCTCCCTCCCTCTCGACACTCCCCCTCCCTCCCTCTCCACATCTCCCTCTCCCTCCCTCCCTCCCTCTCGACATCTCTCCCTCCCTCCCTCCCTCTCGACATCTCTCCCTCCGTCCCTCCCTTTCCACATCTCCCTCTCCCTCCCTCTCTTTCCACATCTCCCTCTCCCTCCCTCCCTTTCCACATCTCCCTCTCCCTCCCTCCCTCTCCACATCTCCCTCTCCTTCCCTCTCTCCATCTCCATCTCCCTCTCCCATCCGCCCTCTCGACATCTCCTTCTCCCTCCCTCTCTCTCGACATCTCCCTCTCCCTCCCTCTCGACATCTTCCTCTCCCTCCATCCCTCCCTCCCTCTCTACATCTTCCTCTCCCTCCCTCCCTCCCCCTCGACATCTCCCTCTCCCACCCTCCCTCCCTCTCGACATCTCCCTCTCCCTCCCTCCCTCCCTCTCTACATCTCCCTCTCTCTCCCACCCTCTCAACATCTCCCTCTCCCTCCCTCTCTACATCCTCTACATCTTCCTCTCCCTCCCTCCCTCCCCCTCGACATCTCCCTCTCCCACCCTCCCTCCCTCTCGACATCTCCCTCTCCCTCGCTCCCTCCCCCTCGACATCTCCCTCTCCCACCCTCCCTCCCTCTCGAAATCTCCCTCTCCCACCCTCCCTCCCTCTCGACATCTCCCTCTCCCTCCCTACACCTCCCTCTCTACATCTCCCTCTCCCTCCCTCCCTCTCTACATCTCCCTCTCCCTCCCTCCCTCTCGACATCTCCCTCTCCCTCCCTCTCGACATCTCCCTCTCCCTCCCTCTCGACATCTCCCTCTCCCTCCCTCTCGACATCTCCCTCTCCCTCCCTCTCGACATCTCCCTCTCCCTCCCTCTCGACATCTCCCTCTCCCTCCCTCTCGACATCTCCCTCTCCCTCCCTCTCGACATCTCCCTCTCCCTCCCTCCCTCTCGACATCTCCCTCTCCCTCCCTCCCTCTCGACATCTCCCTCTCCCTCCCTCCCTCTCGACATCTCCCTCTCCCTCCCTCCCTCTCGACATCTCCCTCTCCCTCCCTCCCTCTCGACATCTCCCTCTCCCTCCCTCCCTCTCGACATCTCCCTCTCCCTCCCTCCCTCTCGACATCTCCCTCTCCCTCCCTCTCGACATCTCCCTCTCCCTCCCTCCCTCTCGACATCTCCCTCTCCCTCCCTCCCTCTCGACATCTCCCTCTCCCTCCCTCCCTCTCGACATCTCCCTCTCCCTCCCTCTCGACATCTCCCTCTCCCTCCCTCTCGACATCTCCCTCTCCCTCCCTCTCGACATCTCCCTCTCCCTCCCTCTCGACATCTCCCTCTCCCTCCATCTCGACATGTCCCTCTCCTCCCTCTCGACATCTCCCTCTCCCTCCCTCTCGACATCTCCCTCTCCCTCCCTCTCGACATCTCCCTCTCCCTCCCTCTCGACATCTCCCTCTCCCTCCCTCTCGACATCTCCCTCTCCCTCCCTCTCGACATCTCCCTCTCCCTCCCTCTCGACATCTCCCTCTCCCTCCCTCTCGACATCTCCCTCTCCCTCCCTCTCGACATCTCCCTCTCCCTCCCTCTCGACATCTCCCTCTCCCTCCCTCTCGACATCTCCCTCTCCCTCCCTCTCGACATCTCCCTCTCCCTCCCTCTCGACATCTCCCTCTCCCTCCCTCTCGACATCTCCCTCTCCCTCCCTCTCGACATCTCCCTCTCCCTCCCTCTCGACATCTCCCTCTCCCTCCCTCTCGACATCTCCCTCTCCCTCCCTCTCGACATCTCCCTCTCCCTCCCTCTCGACATCTCCCTCTCCCTCCCTCTCGACATCTCCCTCTCCCTCCCTCTCGACATCTCCCTCTCCCTCCCTCTCGACATCTCCCCTCTCCCTCCCTCTCGACATCTCCCTCTCCCTCCCTCTCGACATCTCCCTCTCCCTCCCTCTCGACATCTCCCTCTCCCTCCCTCTCGACATCTCCCTCTCCCTCCCTCCCTCTCGACATCTCCCTCTCCCTCCCTCCCTCTCGACATCTCCCTCTCCCTCCCTCCCTCTCGACATCTCCCTCTCCCTCCCTCCCTCTCGACATCTCCCTCTCCCTCCCTCCCTCTCGACATCTCCCTCTCCCTCCCTCCCTCTCGACATCTCCCTCTCCCTCCCTCCCTCTCGACATCTCCCTCTCCCTCCCTCCCTCTCGACATCTCCCTCTCCCTCCCTCCCTCTCGACATCTCCCTCTCCCTCCCTCCCTCTCGACATCTCCCTCTCCCTCCCTCCCTCTCGACATCTCCCTCTCCCTCCTCCCTCTCGACATCTCCCTCTCCCTCCCTCCCCTCTCGACATCTCCCTCTCCCTCCCTCCCTCTCGACATCTCCCTCTACCCTCCCCTCCCTCTCGACATCTCCCTCTCCCTCCCTCCCTCTCGACATCTCCCTCTCCCTCCCTCCCTCTCGACATCTCCCTCTCCCTCCCTCCTCTCGACATCTCCCTCTCCCTCCCTCCCTCTCGACATCTCCCTCTCCCTCCCTCTCGACATCTCCCTCTCCCTCCCTCTCGACATCTCCCTCTCCCTCCCTCTCGACATCTCCCTCTCCCTCCCTCTCGACATCTCCCTCTCCCTCCCTCTCGACATCTCCCTCTCCCTCCCTCTCGACATCTCCCTCTCCCTCCCTCCCTCTCGACATCTCCCTCTCCCCTCCCTCCCTCTCGACATCTCCCTCTCCCTCCCTCTCGACATCTCCCTCTCCCTCCTCTCGACATCTCCCTCTCCCTCCCTCTCTACATCTCCCTCTCCCTCCCTCTCGACATCTCCCTCTCCCTCCCTCCCACTCGACATCTCCCTCTCCCTCCCTCCCTCTCGACATCTCCCTCTCCCTCCTCCCTCTCGACATCTCCCTCTCCCACCCTCCCTCTCGACATCTCCCTCTCCCTCCCTCCCTCTCGACATCTCCCTCTCCCTCCCTCCCTCTCGACATCTCCCTCTCCCTCCCTCCCTCTCGACATCTCCCTCTCCCTCCCTCCCTCTCGACATCTCCCTCTCCCTCCCTCCCTCTCGACATCTCCCTCTCCCTCCCTCCCTCTCGACATCTCCCTCTCCCTCCCTCCCTCTCGACATCTCCCTCTCCCTCCCTCCCTCTCGACATCTCCCTCTCCCTCCCTCCCTCTCGACATCTCCCTCTCCCTCCCTCCCTCTCGACATCTCCCTCTCCCTCCCTCCCTCTCGACATCTCCCTCTCCCTCCCTCCCTCTCGACATCTCCCTCTCCCTCCCTCCCTCTCGACATCTCCCTCTCCCTCCCTCCCTCTCGACATCTCCCTCTCCCTCCCTCCCTCTCGACATCTCCCTCTCCCTCCCTCCCTCTCGACATCTCCCTCTCCCTCCCTCCCTCTCGACATCTCCCTCTCCCCTCCCTCCCTCTCGACATCTCCCTCTCCCTCCCTCCCTCTCGACATCTCCCTCTCCCTCCCCTCCCTCTCGACATCTCCCTCTCCCTCCCTCCCTCTCGACATCTCCCTCTCCCTCCTCCCTCTCGACATCTCCCTCTCCCTCCCTCTCGACATCTCCCTCTCCCTCCCTCCCTCTCGACATCTCCCTCTCCCTCCCTCCCTCTCGACATCTCCCTCTCCCTCCCTCTCGACATCTCCCTCTCCCTCCCTCTCGACATCTCCCTCTCCCTCCCCTCTCGACATCTCCCTCTCCCTCCCTCCCTCTCGACATCTCCCTCTCCCTCCCTCTCGACATCTCCCTCTCCCTCCCTCTCGACATCTCCCTCTCCCTCCCTCTCGACATCTCCCTCTCCCTCCCTCTCGACATCTCCCTCTCCCTCCCTCTCGACATCTCCCTCTCCCTCCCTCTCGACATCTCCCTCTCCCTCCATCTCGACATCTCCCTCTCCCTCCCTCTCTACATCTCCCTCTCCCTCCCTCTCGACATCTCCCTCTCCCTCCCTCTCGACATCTCCCTCTCCCTCCCTCTCGACATCTCCCTCTCCCTCCATCTCGACATCTCCCTCTCCCTCCCTCTCTACATCTCCCTCTCCCTCCCTCTCGACATCTCCCTCTCCCTCCCTCTCTACATCTCCCTCTCCCTCCCTCTCTACATCTCCCTCTCCCTCCCTCCCACTCGACATCTCCCTCTCCCTCCCTCCCTCTCGACATCTCCCTCTCCCTCCCTCCCTCTCGACATCTCCCTCTCCCTCCCTCCCTCTCGACATCTCCCTCTCCCTCCCTCCCTCTCGACATCTCCCTCTCCCTCCCTCCCTCTCGACATCTCCCTCTCCCTCCCTCTCGACATCTCCCTCTCCCTCCCTCCCTCTCGACATCTCCCTCTCCCTCCCTCCCTCTCGACATCTCCCTCTCCCTCCCTCTCGACATCTCCCTCTCCCTCCCTCTCGACATCTCCCTCTCCCTCCCTCCCTCTCGACATCTCCCTCTCCCTCCCTCTCGACATCTCCCTCTCCCTCCCTCTCGACATCTCCCTCTCCCTCCCTCCCTCTCGACATCTCCCTCTCCCTCCCACTCGACATCTCCCTCTCCCTCCCTCCCTCTCGACATCTCCCTCTCCCTCCCTCCTCTCGACATCTCCCTCTCCCTCCCTCCCTCTCGACATCTCCCTCTCCCTCCCTCCCTCTCGACATCTCCCTCTCCCTCCCTCCCTCTCGACATCTCCCTCTCCCACCCTCCCTCTCGACATCTCCCTCTCCCTCCCTCCCTCTCGACATCTCCCTCTCCCTCCCTCCCCTCTCGACATCTCCCTCTCCCTCCCTCCCTCTCGACATCTCCCTCTCCCTCCCTCCCTCTCGACATCTCCCTCTCCCTCCCTCCCTCTCGACATCTCCCTCTCCCTCCCTCCCTCTCGACATCTCCTCTCCCTCCCTCCCTCTCGACATCTCCCTCTCCCTCCCTCCCTCTCGACATCTCCCTCTCCCTCCCTCCCTCTCGACATCTCCCTCTCCCTCCCTCCCTCTCGACATCTCCCTCTCCCTCCCTCCCTCTCGACATCTCCCTCTCCCTCCCTCCCTCTCGACATCTCCCTCTCCCTCCCTCCCTCTCGACATCTCCCTCTCCCTCCCTCCCTCTCGACATCTCCCTCTCCCTCCCTCCCTCTCGACATCTCCCTCTCCCTCCCTCCCTCTCGACATCTCCCTCTCCCTCCCTCCCTCTCGACATCTCGCTCTCCCTCCCTCCCTCTCGACATCTCCCTCTCCCTCCCTCCCTCTCGACATCTCCCCTCTCCCTCCCTCCCTCTCGACATCTCCCTCTCCCTCCCTCCCTCTCGACATCTCCCTCTCCCCTCCCTCCCTCTCGACATCTCCCTCTCCCCTCCCTCCCTCTCGACATCTCCCTCTCCCCTCCCTCCCTCTCGACATCTCCCTCTCCCTCCCTCCCTCTCGACATCTCCCTCTCCCTCCCTCCCTCTCGACATCTCCCTCTCCCTCCTCTCGACATCTCCCTCTCCCTCCCTCTCGACATCTCCCTCTCCCTCCCTCCCTCTCGACATCTCCCTCTCCCTCCCTCCCTCTCGACATCTCCCTCTCCCTCCCTCCCTCTCGACATCTCCCTCTCCCTCCCTCCCTCTCGACATCTCCCTCTCCCTCCCTCCCTCTCGACATCTCCCTCTCCCTCCCTCCCTCTCGACATCTCCCTCTCCCTCCCTCCCTCTCGACATCTCCTCTCCCTCCCTCCCTCTCGACATCTCCCTCTCCCTCCCTCCCTCTCGACATCTCCCTCTCCCTCCCTCCCTCTCGACATCTCCCTCTCCCTCCCTCCCTCTCGACATCTCCCTCTCCCTCCCTCCCTCTCGACATCTCCCTCTCCCTCCCTCCCTCTCGACATCTCCCTCTCCCTCCTCCCTCTCGACATCTCCCTCTCCCTCCCTCTCGACATCTCCCTCTCCCTCCCTCTCGACATCTCCCTCTCCCTCCCTCTCGACATCTCCCTCTCCCTCCCTCTCGACATCTCCCTCTCCCTCCCTCTCGACATCTCCCTCTCCCTCCCTCTCGACATCTCCCTCTCCCTCCCTCTCGACATCTCCCTCTCCCTCCCTCTCGACATCTCCCTCTCCCTCCCTCTCGACATCTCCCTCTCCCTCCCTCTCGACATCTCCCTCTCCCTCCCTCTCGACATCTCCCTCTCCCTCCCTCACGACATCTCCCTCTCCCTCCCTCTCGACATCTCCCTCTCCCTCCCTCTCGACATCTCCTCTCCCTCCCTCTCGACATCTCCCTCTCCCTCCCTCTCGACATCTCCCTCTCCCTCCCTCTCGACATCTCCCTTCTCCCTCTCGACATCTCCCTCTCCCTCCCTCTCGACATCTCCCTCTCCCTCCCTCCCTCTCGACATCTCCCTCTCCCTCCCTCCCTCTCGACATCTCCCTCTCCCTCCCTCCCTCTCGACATCTCCCTCTCCCTCCCTCCCTCTCGACATCTCCCTCTCCCTCCCTCCCTCTCGACATCTCCCTCTCCCTCCCTCCCTCTCGACATCTCCCTCTCCCTCCCTCCCTCTCGACATCTCCCTCTCCCTCCCTCCCTCTCGACATCTCCCTCTCCCTCCCTCCCTCTCGACATCTCCCTCTCCCTCCCTCCTCTCGACATCTCCCTCTCCCTCCCTCCCTCTCGACATCTCCCTCTCCCTCCCTCCCTCTCGACATCTCCCTCTCCCTCCCTCCCTCTCGACATCTCCCTCTCCCTCCCTCCCTCCCTCTCGACATCTCCCTCTCCTCCCTCCCTCTCGACATCTCCCTCTCCCTCCCTCCCTCTCGACATCTCCCTCTCCCTCCCTCCCTCTCGACATCTCCCTCTCCCTCCCTCCCTCTCGACATCTCCCTCTCCCTCCCTCTCGACATCTCCCTCTCCCTCCCTCCCTCTCGACATCTCCCTCTCCCTCCCTCCCTCTCGACATCTCCCTCTCCCTCCCTCCCTCTCGACATCTCCCTCTCCCTCCCTCCCTCTCGACATCTCCCTCTCCCTCCCTCCCTCTCGACATCTCCCTCTCCCTCCCTCCCTCTCGACATCTCCCTCTCCCTCCCTCCTCTCGACATCTCCCTCTCCCTCCCTCCCTCTCGACATCTCCCTCTCCCTCCCTCCCTCTCGACATCTCCTCTCCCTCCCTCCCTCTCGACATCTCCCTCTCCCTCCCTCCCTCTCGACATCTCCCTCTCCCTCCCTCCCTCTCGACATCTCCCTCTCCCTCCCTCCCTCTCGACATCTCCCTCTCCCTCCCTCCCTCTCGACATCTCCCTCTCCCTCCCTCCCTCTCGACATCTCCCTCTCCCTCCCTCCTCTCGACATCTCCCTCTCCCTCCTCCCTCTCGACATCTCCCTCTCCCTCCCTCTCGACATCTCCCTCTCCCTCCCTCTCGACATCTCCCTCTCCCTCCCTCTCGACATCTCCTCTCCCTCCCTCCCTCTCGACATCTCCCTCTCCCTCCCCTCGACATCTCCCTCTCCCTCCCTCTCGACATCTCCCTCTCCCTCCCTCTCGACATCTCCTCTCCCTCCCTCTCGACATCTCCCTCTCCCTCCCTCTCGACATCTCCCTCTCCCTCCCTCTCGACATCTCCCTCTCCCTCCCTCTCGACATCTCCCTCTCCCTCCCTCTCGACATCTCCCTCTCCCTCCCTCTCGACATCTCCCTCTCCCTCCCTCTCGACATCTCCCTCTCCCTCCCTCACGACATCTCCCTCTCCCTCCCTCTCGACATCTCCCTCTCCCTCCCTCTCGACATCTCCCTCTCCCTCCCTCTCGACATCTCCCTCTCCCTCCCTCTCGACATCTCCCTCTCCCTCCCTCTCGACATCTCCCTCTCCCTCCCTCTCGACATCTCCTCTCCCTCCCACTCGACATCTCCCTCTCCCTCCCTCCCTCACGACATCTCCCTCTCCCTCCCTCCCTCTCGACATCTCCCTCTCCCTCCCTCCCTCTCGACATCTCCCTCTCCCTCCCTCCCTCTCGACATCTCCCTCTCCCTCCCTCCCTCTCGACATCTCCCTCTCCCTCCCTCCCTCTCGACATCTCCCTCTCCCTCCCTCCCTCTCGACATCTCCCTCTCCCTCCCTCCCTCTCGACATCTCCCTCTCCCTCTCCTCCCTCTCGACATCTCCCTCTCCCTCTCCTCTCGACATCTCCCTCTCCCTCCCTCTCGACATCTCCCTCTCCCTCCCTCCCTCTCGACATCTCCCTCTCCCTCCCTCCCTCTCGACATCTCCCTCTCCCTCCCCTCTCGACATCTCCCTCTCCCTCCCTCTCGACATCTCCCTCTCCCTCCCTCTCCCTCTCGACATCTCCCTCTCCCTCCCTCTCGACATCTCCCTCTCCCTCCCTCTCGACATCTCCCTCTCCCTCCCTCTCGACATCTCCCTCTCCCTCCCTCTCGACATCTCCCTCTCCCTCCCTCTCGACATCTCCCTCTCCCTCCTCTCGACATCTCCCTCTCCCTCCATCTCGACATCTCCCTCTCCCTCCCTCTCTACATCTCCCTCTCCCTCCCTCCCTCTCTACATCTCCCTCTCCCTCCCTCCCTCTCGACATCTCCCTCTCCCTCCCTCCCTCTCGACATCTCCCTCTCCCTCCCTCCCTCTCGACATCTCCCTCTCCCTCCCTCTCGACATCTCCCTCTCCCTCCCTCTCTACATCTCCCTCTCCCTCCCTCTCTACATCTCCCTCTCCCTCCCTCTCTACATCTCCCTCTCCCTCCCTCTCTACATCTCCCTCTCCCTCCCTCTCTACATCTCCCTCTCCCTCCCTCCCACTCGACATCTCCCTCTCCCTCCCTCCCTCTCGACATCTCCCTCTCCCTCCCTCCCTCTCGACATCTCCCTCTCCCACCCTCCCTCTCTACATCTCCCTCTCCCTCCCTCCCTCTCGACATCTCCCTCTCCCTCCCTCCCTCTCGACATCTCCCTCTCCCTCCCTCCCTCTCGACATCTCCCTCTCCCTCCCTCCCTCTCGACATCTCCCTCTCCCTCCCTCTCGACATCTCCCTCTCCCTCCCTCTCGACATCTCCCTCTCCCTCCCTCTCGACATCTCCCTCTCCCTCCCTCTCTACATCTCCCTCTCCCTCCCTCTCTACATCTCCCTCTCCCTCCCTCTCTACATCTCCCTCTCCCTCCCTCCCACTCGACATCTCCCTCTCCCTCCCTCCCTCTCGACATCTCCCTCTCCCTCCCTCCCTCTCGACATCTCCCTCTCCCTCCCTCCCTCTCGACATCTCCCTCTCCCACCCTCCCTCTCGACATCTCCCTCTCCCTCCCTCCCTCTCGACATCTCCCTCTCCCTCCCTCCCTCTCGACATCTCCCTCTCCCTCCCTCCCTCTCGACATCTCCCTCTCCCTCCCTCCCTCTCGACATCTCCCTCTCCCTCCCTCCCTCTCGACATCTCCCTCTCCCTCCCTCCCTCTCGACATCTCCCTCTCCCTCCCTCCCTCTCGACATCTCCCTCTCCCTCCCTCCCTCTCGACATCTCCCTCTCCCTCCCTCCCTCTCGACATCTCCCTCTCCCTCCCTCCCTCTCGACATCTCCCTCTCCCTCCCTCCCTCTCGACATCTCCCTCTCCCTCCCTCCCTCTCGACATCTCCCTCTCCCTCCCTCCCTCTCGACATCTCCCTCTCCCTCCCTCCCTCTCGACATCTCCCTCTCCCTCCCTCCCTCTCGACATCTCCCTCTCCCTCCCTCCCTCTCGACATCTCCCTCTCCCTCCCTCCCTCTCGACATCTCCCTCTCCCTCCCTCCCTCTCGACATCTCCCTCTCCCTCCCTCCCTCTCGACATCTCCCTCTCCCTCCCTCCCTCTCGACATCTCCCTCTCCCTCCCTCCCTCTCGACATCTCCCTCTCCCTCCCTCCCTCTCGACATCTCCCTCTCCCTCCCTCCCTCTCGACATCTCCCTCTCCCTCCCTCCCTCTCGACATCTCCCTCTCCCTCCCTCCCTCTCGACATCTCCCTCTCCCTCCCTCCCTCTCGACATCTCCCTCTCCCTCCCTCCCTCTCGACATCTCCCTCTCCCTCCCTCCCTCTCGACATCTCCCTCTCCCTCCCTCCCTCTCGACATCTCCCTCTCCCTCCCTCCCTCTCGACATCTCCCTCTCCCTCCCTCCCTCTCGACATCTCCCTCTCCCTCCCTCCCTCTCGACATCTCCCTCTCCCTCCCTCCCTCTCGACATCTCCCTCTCCCTCCCTCCCTCTCGACATCTCCCTCTCCCTCCCTCTCGACATCTCCCTCTCCCTCCCTCCCTCTCGACATCTCCCTCTCCCTCCCTCCCTCTCGACATCTCCCTCTCCCTCCCTCCCTCTCGACATCTCCCTCTCCCTCCCTCCCTCTCGACATCTCCCTCTCCCTCCCTCTCGACATCTCCCTCTCCCTCCCTCTCGACATCTCCCTCTCCCTCCCTCCCTCTCGACATCTCCCTCTCCCTCCCTCCCTCTCGACATCTCCCTCTCCCTCCCTCCCTCTCGACATCTCCCTCTCCCTCCCTCCCTCTCGACATCTCCCTCTCCCTCCCTCTCGACATCTCCCTCTCCCTCCCTCCCTCCCTCTCGACATCTCCCTCTCCCTCCCTCTCGACATCTCCCTCTCCCTCCCTCTCGACATCTCCCTCTCCCTCCCTCCCTCTCGACATCTCCCTCTCCCTCCCTCTCGACATCTCCCTCTCCCTCCCTCTCGACATCTCCCTCTCCCTCCCTCCCTCTCGACATCTCCCTCTCCCTCCCTCTCGACATCTCCCTCTCCCTCCCTCCCTCTCGACATCTCCCTCTCCCTCCCTCCCTCTCGACATCTCCCTCTCCCTCCCTCCCTCTCGACATCTCCCTCTCCCTCCCTCTCGACATCTCCCTCTCCCTCCCTCTCGACATCTCCCTCTCCCTCCCTCTCGACATCTCCCTCTCCCTCCCTCTCGACATCTCCCTCTCCCTCCCTCTCGACATCTCCCTCTCCCTCCCTCTCGACATCTCCCTCTCCCTCCCTCTCGACATCTCCCTCTCCCTCCCTCTCGACATCTCCCTCTCCCTCCCTCTCGACATCTCCCTCTCCCTCCCTCTCGACATCTCCCTCTCCCTCCCTCTCGACATCTCCCTCTCCCTCCCTCTCGACATCTCCCTCTCCCTCCCTCACGACATCTCCCTCTCCCTCCCTCTCGACATCTCCCTCTCCCTCCCTCTCGACATCTCCCTCTCCCTCCCTCTCGACATCTCCCTCTCCCTCCCTCTCGACATCTCCCTCTCCCTCCCTCTCGACATCTCCCTCTCCCTCCCACTCGACATCTCCCTCTCCCTCCCTCCCTCTCGACATCTCCCTCTCCCTCCCTCCCTCTCGACATCTCCCTCTCCCTCCCTCCCTCTCGACATCTCCCTCTCCCTCCCTCCCTCTCGACATCTCCCTCTCCCTCCCTCCCTCTCGACTTCTCCCTCTCCCTCCCTCCCTCTCGACATCTCCCTCTCCCTCCCTCCCTCACGACATCTCCCTCTCCCTCCCTCCCTCTCGACATCTCCCTCTCCCTTGCCCTCCATCCCTCCATCTCCCTCTCCCTCTCCCTCCCTCCCTGTCTCCATCTCCCTCTCCCTCCCTCCCTCTCCACATCTCCCTCTCCCTCCCTCCCTCTCCACATCTCCCTCTTCATCTCCCTCTCCCTCCCTCCCTCTCGACATCTCCCTCTCCCTCCCTCCCTCCATCTCCCTCTCCCTCCCTCCCTCCCTCCCTCTCGCTCCCTCCCTCCCTCCCTCTCCCTCCCTCTCGACATCTCCCTCTCCCTCCCTCTCGACATCTCCCTCTCCCTCCCTCTCGACATCTCCCTCTCCCTCCCTCTCGACATCTCCCTCTCCCTCCCTCTCGACATCTCCCTCTCCCTCCCTCTCGACATCTCCCTCTCCCTCCCTCTCGACATCTCCCTCTCCCTCCCTCTCGACATCTCCCTCTCCCTCCCTCTCGACATCTCCCTCTCCCTCCCTCTCGACATCTCCCTCTCCCTCCCTCTCGACATCTCCCTCTCCCTCCCTCTCGACATCATCTACATCTCCCTCTCCCTCCCTCCCTCTCTGCATCTCCCTCTCCCTCCCTCTCCCTCCCTCCCTCTCGACATCTCCCTCTCCCTCCCTCCCTCTCCACATCTCCATCTCCCTCCCTCCCTCTCTGCATCTCCCTCTCCCTCCCTCTCCCTCCCTCCCTCTCGACATCTCCCTCTCCCTCCCTCCCTCTCGACATCTCCCTCTCCCTCCCTCCCTCTCGACATCTCCCTCTCCCTCCCTCCCACTCGACATCTCCCTCTCCCTCCCTCTCGACATCTCCCTCTCCCTCCCTCCCTCTCGACATCTCCCTCTCCCTCCCTCCCTCTCGACATCTCCCTCTCCCTCCCTCCCTCTCGACATCTCCCTCTCCCTCCCTCCCTCTCGACATCTCCCTCTCCCTCCCTCCCTCTCGACATCTCCCTCTCCCTCCCTCCCTCTCGACATCTCCCTCTCCCTCCCTCCCTCTCGACATCTCCCTCTCCCTCCCTCCCTCTCGACATCTCCCTCTCCCTCCCTCCCTCTCGACATCTCCCTCTCCCTCCCTCCCTCTCGGCATCTCCCTCTCCCTCCCTCCCTCTCGGCATCTCCCTCTCCCTCCCTCCCTCTCGGCATCTCCCTCTCCCTCCCTCCCTCTCGGCATCCCTCCCTCCCTCTCGGCATCTCCCTCTCCCTCCCTCCCTCTCGGCATCTCCCTCTCCCTCCCTCCCTCTCGGCATCTCCCTCTCCCTCCCTCCCTCTCGGCATCTCCCTCTCCCTCCCTCCCTCTCGGCATCTCCCTCTCCCTCCCTCCCTCTCGGCATCTCCCTCTCCCTCCCTCCCTCTCGGCATCTCCCTCTCCCTCCCTCCCTCTCGGCATCTCCCTCTCCCTCCCTCCCTCTCGGCATCTCCCTCTCCCTCCCTCCCTCTCGGCATCTCCCTCTCCCTCCCTCCCTCTCGGCATCTCCCTCTCCCTCCCTCCCTCTCGGCATCTCCCTCTCCCTCCCTCCCTCTCGGCATCTCCCTCTCCCTCCCTCCCTCTCGGCATCTCCCTCTCCCTCCCTCCCTCTCGGCATCTCCCTCTCCCTCCCTCCCTCTCGGCATCTCCCTCTCCCTCCCTCCCTCTCGGCATCTCCCTCTCCCTCCCTCCCTCTCGGCATCTCCCTCTCCCTCCCTCCCTCTCGGCATCTCCCTCTCCCTCCCTCCCTCTCGGCATCTCCCTCTCCCTCCCTCCCTCTCGGCATCTCCCTCTCCCTCCCTCCCTCTCGGCATCTCCCTCTCCCTCCCTCCCTCTCTGCATCTCCCTCTCCCTCCCTCCCTCTCTGCATCTCCCTCTCCCTCCCTCCCTCTCTGCATCTCCCTCTCCCTCCCTCCCTCTCGGCATCTCCCTCTCCCTCCCTCCCTCTCGGCATCTCCCTCTCCCTCCCTCCCTCTCGGCATCTCCCTCTCCCTCCCTCCCTCCCTCTCTGCATCTCCCTCTCCCTCCCTCCCTCCCTCTCTGCATCTCCCTCTCCCTCCCTCCCTCTCGGCATCTCCCTCTCCCTCCCTCCCTCTCGACATCCTCGACATCTCCCTCTCCCTCCCTCCCTCTCTGCATCTCCCTCTCCCTCCCTCCCTCCCTCTCTACATCCTCCACATCTCCCTCTCCCTCCCTCCCTCTCTGCATCTCCCTCTCCCTCCCTCCCTCCCTCTCTACATCCTCCACATCTCCCTCTCCCTCCCTCCCTCTCGACATCTCCCTCTCCCTCCATCCCCACATCTCCCACTCGCTCCCTCCTTCCCTCTCGACATGTCCCTCTCCCTCCCGCCCTCTCGACATCTCCTTCCCTCTCCCTCTCTCTCAACATCTCCCTCTCCCTCCCTCTTTACATCTTCCTCTCCCTCCATCCCTCCCTCCCTCTCTACATCTTCCTCTCCCTCCATCCCTCCCTCCCTCTCTTCATCTTCCTCTCCCTCCATCCCTCCCTCCCTCTCTGCATCTTCCTCTCCCTCCATCCCTCCCTCCCTCTCTACATCTTCCTCTCCCTCCATCCCTCCCTCCCTCTCTACATCTTCCTCTCCCTCCATCCCTCCCTCCCTCTCTACATCTTCCTCTCCCTCCATCCCTCCCTCCCTCTCTACATCTTCCACTCCCTCCATCCCTCCCTCCCTCTCCACATCTTCCTCTCCCTCCCTCCCTCCCCCTCTACATCTCCCTCTCCCACCCTCCCTCCCTCTCTACATCTCCCTCTCCCTCCCTCTCTCCATCTCCCTCTCCCACCCTCCCTCCCTCTCTCCATCTCCCTCTCCCTCCCTCTCTACATCTCCCTCTCCCACCCTCCCTCCCTCTCTACATCTCCCTCTCCCTCCCTCTCGACATCTCCCTCTCCCTCCCTCCCTCTCGACATCTCCCTCTCCCTCCCTCCCTCTCGGCATCTCCCTCTCCCTCCCTCCCTCTCGGCATCTCCCTCTCCCTCCCTCCCTCTCGGCATCTCCCTCTCCCTCCCTCCCTCTCGGCATCTCCCTCTCCCTCCCTCCCTCTCGGCATCTCCCTCTCCCTCCCTCCCTCTCGGCATCTCCCTCTCCCTCCCTCCCTCTCGGCATCTCCCTCTCCCTCCCTCCCTCTCGGCATCTCCCTCTCCCTCCCTCCCTCTCGGCATCTCCCTCTCCCTCCCTCCCTCTCGGCATCTCCCTCTCCCTCCCTCCCTCTCGGCATCTCCCTCTCCCTCCCTCCCTCTCGGCATCTCCCTCTCCCTCCCTCCCTCTCGGCATCTCCCTCTCCCTCCCTCCCTCTCGGCATCTCCCTCTCCCTCCCTCCCTCTCGGCATCTCCCTCTCCCTCCCTCCCTCTCGGCATCTCCCTCTCCCTCCCTCCCTCTCGGCATCTCCCTCTCCCTCCCTCCCTCTCGGCATCTCCCTCTCCCTCCCTCCCTCTCGGCATCTCCCTCTCCCTCCCTCCCTCTCGGCATCTCCCTCTCCCTCCCTCCCTCTCGGCATCTCCCTCTCCCTCCCTCCCTCTCGGCATCTCCCTCTCCCTCCCTCCCTCTCGGCATCTCCCTCTCCCTCCCTCCCTCTCGGCATCTCCCTCTCCCTCCCTCCCTCTCGGCATCTCCCTCTCCCTCCCTCCCTCTCGGCATCTCCCTCTCCCTCCCTCCCTCTCGGCATCTCCCTCTCCCTCCCTCCCTCTCGGCATCTCCCTCTCCCTCCCTCCCTCTCGGCATCTCCCTCTCCCTCCCTCCCTCTCGGCATCTCCCTCTCCCTCCCTCCCTCTCGGCATCTCCCTCTCCCTCCCTCCCTCTCTGCATCTCCCTCTCCCTCCCTCCCTCTCTGCATCTCCCTCTCCCTCCCTCCCTCTCTGCATCTCCCTCTCCCTCCCTCCCTCTCGGCATCTCCCTCTCCCTCCCTCCCTCTCGGCATCTCCCTCTCCCTCCCTCCCTCCCTCTCTGCATCTCCCTCTCCCTCCCTCCCTCTCGGCATCTCCCTCTCCCTCCCTCCCTCTCGACATCCTCGACATCTCCCTCTCCCTCCCTCCCTCTCTGCATCTCCCTCTCCCTCCCTCCCTCCCTCTCTACATCCTCCACATCTCCCTCTCCCTCCCTCCCTCTCTGCATCTCCCTCTCCCTCCCTCCCTCCCTCTCTACATCCTCCACATCTTCCTCTCCCTCCATCCCTCCCTCCCTCTCTACATCTTCCTCTCCCTCCATCCCTCCCTCCCTCTCTACATCTTCCACTCCCTCCATCCCTCCCTCCCTCTCCACATCTTCCTCTCCCTCCCTCCCTCCCCCTCTACATCTCCCTCTCCCACCCTCCCTCCCTCTCTACATCTCCCTCTCCCTCCCTCTCTCCATCTCCCTCTCCCACCCTCCCTCCCTCTCTACATCTCCCTCTCCCTCCCTCTCTACATCTCCCTCTCCCTCCCTCCCTCCCCCTCTACATCCTCTACATCTCCCTCTCCCTCCCTCCCTCTCGACCTCTCCCTCCCTCCCTCTCGACCTCTCCCTCCCTCCCTCTCTATATCTCCCTCTCCCTCCCTCCCTCCCTCCCCGTCTCCATCTCCCTCTCCCACCCTCCCTCCCTCTGTGCATCTCCTTCTCCCTCCCTCCCTCCCTCCCTACATCTCCCTCTCTCTCCCACCCTCTCTACATCCCCCTCTCCATCCCTCTCTACATCTACATCTCCCTCTCCCTCACTCCCTCCCCCTCTACATCCTCTACATCTCCCTCTCCCTCCCTTCCTCTCGACCTCTCCCTCCCTCTCGACCTCTCCCTCCCTCTCGACCTCTCCCTCCCTCTCGACCTCTCCCTCCCTCTCGACCTCTCCCTCCCTCTCGACCTCTCCCTCCCTCTCGACCTCTCCCTCCCTCTCGACCTCTCCCTCCCTCTCGACCTCTCCCTCCCTCTCGACCTCTCCCTCCCTCTCGACCTCTCCCTCTCCCTCCCTCCCTCTCGATATCTCCCTCTCCCTCCATCCCTCCCTGTCGACATCTCTCTCTCCCACCCTCCCTCCCTCTGTACATCTCCCTCTCCCTCCCTCCCTCCCTCCCTCTCTACATCTCCCTCCCTCTCCCTCCCTCTCGACATCTCCCTCTCCCTCCCTCCCTCCCCCTCTACATCCTCTACATCTCCCTCTCCCTCCCTCCTTCTCGACATCTCCCTCTCCCTCCCTCCTTCTCGACATCTCCCTCTCCCTCCCTCCTTCTCGACATCTCCCTCTCCCACCCTCCCTCCCTCTGTACATCTCCCTCTCCCTCCCTCCCTCCTTCCCTCTCTACATCTCCCTCCCTCTCGACATCTCCCTCTCCCTCCCTCCTTCTCGACATCTCCCTCTCCCTCCCTCCTTCTCGACATCTCCCTCTCCCACCCTCCCTCCCTCTGTACATCTCCCTCTCCCTCCCTCCCTCCTTCCCTCTCTACATCTCCCTCCCTCTCGACAACTCCCTCTCCCTCCCTCCCTCTCGACATCTCCCTCTCCCTCCCACCCTCTCGACATCTCCCTCTCCCTCCCACCCTCTCGACATCTCCCTCTCCCTCCCTCCCTCTCGACATCTCCCTCTCCCTCCCTCCCTCTCGACATCTCCCTCTCCCTCCCACCCTCTCGACATCTCCCTCTCCCTCCCTCCCTCTCGACATCTCCCTCTCCCACCCTCCCTCTCGACATCTCCCTCTCCCTCCCTCCCTCCCTCTCGACATCTCCCTCTCCCTCCCTCCCTCTCGACATCTCCCTCTCCCTCCCTCCCTCCCTCCCTCTCTACATCTCCCTCCCTCCCTCCCTCTCGACATCTCCCTCTCCCTCCCTCCCTCTCGACAACTCCCTCTCCCTCCCTCCCTCTCGACATCTCCCTCTCCCTCCCTCCCTCTCGACATCTCCCTCTCCCTCCCTCCCTCTCGACGTCTCCCTCTCCCTCCCTCCCTCTCGACGTCTCCCTCTCCCTCCCTCCCTCTCGACGTCTCCCTCTCCCTCCCTCCCTCTCGACGTCTCCCTCTCCCTCCCTCCCTCTCGATGTCTCCCTCTCCCTCCCTCCCTCTCGACTTCTCCCTCTCCCTCCCTCCCTCTCGACGTCTCCCTCTCCCTCCCTCCCTCTCGACGTCTCCCTCTCCCTCCCTCCCTCTCGACGTCTCCCTCTCCCTCCCTCCCTCTCGACGTCTCCCTCTCCCTCCCTCCCTCTCGACGTCTCCCTCTCCCTCCCTCCCTCTCGACGTCTCCCTCTCCCTCCCTCCCTCTCGACGTCTCCCTCTCCCACCCTCCCTCCCTCTGTACATCTCCCTCTCCCTCCCTCCCTCCCTCCCTCTCTACATCTCCCTCCCTCCCTCCCTCTCGACATCTCCCTCTCCCTCCCTCCCTCTCGACAACTCCCTCTCCCTCCCTCCCTCTCGACAACTCCCTCTCCCTCCCTCCCTCTCGACGTTTCCCTCTCCCTCCCTCCCTCTCGACGTCTCCCTCTCCCTCCCTCCCTCTCGACGTCTCCCTCTCCCTCCCTCCCTCTCGACGTCTCCCTCTCCCTCCCTCCCTCTCGACGTCTCCCTCTCCCTCCCTCCCTCTCGACGTCTCCCTCTCCCTCCCTCCCTCTCGACGTCTCCCTCTCCCTCCCTCCCTCTCGACGTCTCCCTCTCCCTCCCTCCCTCTCGACGTCTCCCTCTCCCTCCCTCCCTCTCGACGTCTCCCTCTCCCTCCCTCCCTCTCGACGTCTCCCTCTCCCTCCCTCCCTCTCGACGTCTCCCTCTCCCTCCCTCCCTCTCGACGTCTCCCTCTCCCTCCCTCCCTCTCGACGTCTCCCTCTCCCTCCCTCCCTCTCGACGTCTCCCTCTCCCTCACTCCCTCTCGACGTCTCCCTCTCCCTCCCTCCCTCTCGACGTCTCCCTCTCCCTCCCTCCCTCTCGACGTCTCCCTCTCCCTCCCTCCCTCTCGACGTCTCCCTCTCCCTCCCTCCCTCTCGACGTCTCCCTCTCCCTCCCTCCCTCTCGACGTCTCCCTCTCCCTCCCTCCCTCTCGACGTCTCCCTCTCCCTCCCTCCCTCTCGACGTCTCCCTCTCCCTCCCTCCCTCCCTCCGTCTCCCTCTCCCTCCCTCCCTCCCTCCGTCTCCCTCTCCCTCCCTCCCTCCCTCCGTCTCCCTCTCCCTCCCTCCATCTCCCTCTCCCTCCCTCCCTCCCTCCCTCCGTCTCCCTCTCCCTTCCTCCGCCTCCCTCTCCCTCCCTCCCTCCCTCCGCCTCCCTCTCCCTCCACCTCCCTCCACCTCCCTCCACCTCCCTCCACCTCCCTCCACCTCCCTCTCCCTCGCTCCCTCCCTCTCCCTCGCTCCCTCCCTCCACCTCCCTCGCTCCCTCCCTCCACCTCCCTCGCTCCCTCCCTCCACCTCCCGCTCCCTCGCTCCCTCCCTCCACTTTCCTCTCCCTCGCTCCCTCCCTCCACTTTCCTCTCCCTCGCTCCCTCCCTCCACTTTCCTCTCCCTCGCTCCCTCCCTCCACTTTCCTCTCCCTCGCTCCCTCCCTCCACATTCCTCTCCCTCGCTCCCTCCCTCCACCTTCCTCTCCCTCGCTCCCTCCCTCCACCTTCCTCTCCCTCGCTCCCTCCCTCCACCTTCCTCTCCCTCGCTCCATCCCTCCACCTTCCTCTCCCTCGCTCCATCCCTCCACCTTCCTCTCCCTCGCTTCCTCCCTCCACCTTCCTCTCCCTCGCTCCATCCCTACACCTTCCTCTCCCTCCCTCGCTCCCTCCCTCCACTTTCCTCTCCCTCGCTCCCTCCCTCCACTTTCCTCTCCCTCCCTCCACTTTCCTCTCCCTCCCTCCATTTTCCTCTCCCTCCCTCGCTCCCTCCCTCCACCTTCCTCTCCCACCCTCCACCTTCCTCTCCCACCCTCCACCTTCCTCTCCCACCCTCCACCTTCCTCTCCCACCCTCCACCTTCCTCTCCCACCCTCCACCTTCCTCTCCCACCCTCCACCTTCCTCTCCCACCCTCCACCTTCCTCTCCCACCCTCCACCTTCCTCTCCCACCCTCCACCTTCCTCTCCCTCCCTGCACCTTCCTCTCCCTCCCTCCACCTTCCTCTCCCTCCCTCCACCTTCCTCTCCCTCCCTCGCTCCCTCCCTCCACCTTCCTCTCCCTCCCTCGCTCCCTCCCTCCACCTTCCACTCCCTCCCTCGCTCCCTCCCTCCACCTTCCTCTCCCTCCCTCGCTCCCTCCCTCCACCTTCCTCTCCCTCCCTCGCTCCCTCCCTCCACCTTCCTCTCCCTCCCTCGCTCCCTCCCTCCACCTTCCTCTCCCTCCCTCGCTCCCTCCCTCCACCTTCCTCTCCCACCCTCGCTCCCTCCCTCCACCTTCCTCTCCCTCCATCGCTCCCTCCCTCCACCTTCCTCTCCCTCCCTCGCTCCCTCCCTCCACCTTCCTCTCCCTCCCTCGCTCCCTCCCTCCACCTTCCTCTCCCTCCCTCGCTCCCTCCCTCCACCTTCCTCTCCCTCGCTCGCTCCCTCGCTCACTCCACCTTCCTCTCCCGAGCTCGCTCCCTCCCTCCACCTTCCTCTCGCTCGCTTCCTCCCTCCCTCGCTCCCTCCCTCCACCTTCCTCTCCCTCGCTCGCTCCCTCGCTCGCTCCACCTTCCTCTCCCTCGCTCGCTCCTTCCCTCCCTCCACCTTCCTCTCCCTCGCTCCCTCCCTCCCTCCACCTTTCTCTCCCTCCCTCGCTCCCTCCCTCCACCTTCCTCTCCCTCGCTCGCTCCCACTCTCCACCTTCCTCTCCCTCGCTCGCTCCCTCCCTCCACCTTTCTCTCCCTCGCTCGCTCCCACTCTCCACCTTCCTCTCCCTCGCTCGCTCCCACCTCCACCTTCCTCTCCCTCGCTCGCTCCCACCTCCACCTTCCTCTCCCTCCCTCCCTCCACCTTCCTCTCCCTCGCTCCCTCCCTCCACCTTCCTCTCCCTCGCTCCCTCCCTCCACCTTCCTCTCCCTCGCTCCCTCCCTCCACCTTCCTCTCCCTCGCTCCCTCCCTCCACCTTCCTCTCCCTCGCTCCCTCCCTCCACCTTCCTCTCCCTCGCTCCCTCCCTCCACCTTCCTCTCCCTCGCTCCCTCCCTCCACCTTCCTCTCCCTCGCTCCCTCCCTCCACCTTCCTCTCCCTCGCTCCCTCCCTCCACCTTCCTCTCCCTCGCTCCCTCCCTCCACCTTCCTCTCCCTCGCTCCCTCCCTCCACCTTCCTCTCCCTCGCTCCCTCCCTCCACCTTCCTCTCCCTCGCTCCCTCCCTCCACCTTCCTCTCCCTCGCTCCCTCCCTCCACCTTCCTCTCCCTCGCTCCCTCCCTCCACCTTCCTCTCGCTCGCTCCCTCCCTCCACCTTTCTCTCCCTCCCTACACCTTCCTCTCCCTCCCTCGCTCCCTCCCTCCACTTTCCTCTCCCTCCCTCGCTCCCTCCCTCCACTTTCCTCTCCCTCCCTCGCTCCCTCCCTCCACTTTCCTCTCACTCCCTCCACTTTCCCTCCACCTTCCTCTCACTCCCTCCACCTTCCTCTCACTCCCTCCACCTTCCTCTCACTCCCTCCACCTTCCTCTCACTCCCTCCACCTTCCTCTCACTCCCTCCACCTTCCTCTCACTCCCTCCACCTTCCTCTCACTCCCTCCACCTTCCTCTCACTCCCTCCACCTTCCTCTCTCTCCCTCCATCTTCCTCTCCCTCCCTCCATCTTCCTCTCCCTCCCTCCACCTTCCTCTCCCTCCCTCCACCTTCCTCTCCCTCCCTCCACCTTCCTCTCCCTCCCTCCACCTTCCTCTCCCTCCCTCCACCTTCCTCTCCCTCCCTCCACCTTCCTCTCCCTCCCTCCACCTTCCTCTCCCTCCCTCCACCTTCCTCTCCCTCCCTCCACCTTCCTCTCCCTCGCTCCCTCCCTCCACCTCCCTCTCCTTCGCTCCCTCCCTCCACCTCCCTCTCCCTCGCTCCCTCCCTCCACCTCCCTCTCCCTCGCTCCCTCCCTCCACCTTCCTCTCCCTCGCTCCCTCCCTCCACCTTCCTCTCCCTCGCTCCCTCCCTCCACCTTCCTCTCCCTCGCTAACCTCCCTCCACATTCCTCTCCCTCGCTAACCTCCCTCCACATTCCTCTCCCTCGCTCCCTCCACATTCCTCTCCCTCGCTCCCTCCCTCCACATTCCTCTCCCTCGCTCCCTCCCTCCACCTTCCTCTCCCTCCCTCGCTCCCTCCCTCCACCTTCCTCTCCCTCCCTCGCTCCCTCCCTCCACCTTCCTCTCCCTCCCTCGCTCCCTCACTACACCTTCCTCTCCCTCCCTACACCTTCCTCTCCCTCCCTCGCTCCCTCCCTCCACTTTCCTCTCCCTCCCTCGCTCCCGCCCTCCACTTTCCTCTCCCTCCCTCGCTACCTCCCTCCACCTTCCTCTCACTCCCTCCACCTTCCTCTCACTCCCTCCACCTTCCTCTCACTCCCTCCACCTTCCTCTCACTCCCTCCACCTTCCTCTCACTCCCTCCACCTTCCTCTCACTCCCTCCACCTTCCTCTCACTCCCTCCACCTTCCTCTCACTCCCTCCACCTTCCTCTCACTCCCTCCACATTCCTCTCACTCCCTCCACATTCCTCTCCCTCCCTCGCTCCCTCCCTCCACCTTCCTCTCCCTCCCTCCACTTCCCTCTCCCTCCCTCGCTCCCTCCCTCCACCTTCCTCTCCCTCCCTCCACCTTCCTCTCCCTCCGTCCAACTTCCTCTCCCTCCGTCCAACTTCCTCTCCCTCCGTCCACCTTCCTCTCCCTCCCTCCACCTTCCTCTCCCTCCCTCCACCTTCCTCTCCCTCCCTCCACCTTCCTCTCCCTCCCTCCACCTTCCTCTCTCTCCCTCCATCTTCCTCTCCCTCCCTCCATCTTCCTCTCCCTCCCTCCACCTTCCTCTCCCTCCCTCCACCTTCCTCTCCCTCCCTCCACCTTCCTCTCCCTCCCTCCACCTTCCTCTCCCTCCCTCCACCTTCCTCTCCCTCCCTCCACCTTCCTCTCCCTCCCTCCACCTTCCTCTCCCTCGCTCCCTCCCTCCACCTCCCTCTCCCTCGCTCCCTCCCTCCACCTCCCTCTCCCTCGCTCCCTCCCTCCACCTCCCTCTCCTTCGCTCCCTCCCTCCACCTCCCTCTCCCTCGCTCCCTCCCTCCACCTCCCTCTCCCTCGCTCCCTCCCTCCACCTCCCTCTCCCTCGCTCCCTCCCTCCACCTTCCTCTCCCTCGCTCCCTCCCTCCACCTTCCTCTCCCTCGCTAACCTCCCTCCACATTCCTCTCCCTCGCTAACCTCCCTCCACATTCCTCTCCCTCGCTCCCTCCACATTCCTCTCCCTCGCTCCCTCCCTCCACATTCCTCTCCCTCGCTCCCTCCCTCCACCTTCCTCTCCCTCCCTCGCTCCCTCCCTCCACCTTCCTCTCCCTCCCTCGCTCCCTCCCTCCACCTTCCTCTCCCTCCCTCGCTCCCTCACTACACCTTCCTCTCCCTCCCTACACCTTCCTCTCCCTCCCTCGCTCCCTCCCTCCACTTTCCTCTCCCTCCCTCGCTCCCGCCCTCCACTTTCCTCTCCCTCCCTCGCTACCTCCCTCCACCTTCCTCTCACTCCCTCCACCTTCCTCTCACTCCCTCCACCTTCCTCTCACTCCCTCCACCTTCCTCTCACTCCCTCCACCTTCCTCTCACTCCCTCCACCTTCCTCTCACTCCCTCCACCTTCCTCTCACTCCCTCCACCTTCCTCTCACTCCCTCCACCTTCCTCTCACTCCCTCCACCTTCCTCTCACTCCCTCCACATTCCTCTCCCTCCCTCGCTCCCTCCCTCCACCTTCCTCTCCCTCCCTCCACTTCCCTCTCCCTCCCTCGCTCCCTCCCTCCACCTTCCTCTCCCTCCCTCCACCTTCCTCTCCCTCCGTCCAACTTCCTCTCCCTCCGTCCACCTTCCTCTCCCTCCCTCCACCTTCCTCTCCCTCCCTCCACCTTCCTCTCCCTCCCTCCACCTTCCTCTCTCTCCCTCCACCTTCCTCTCTCTCCCTCCATCTTCCTCTCCCTCCCTCCATCTTCCTCTCCCTCCCTCCATCTTCCTCTCCCTCCCTCCATCTTCCTCTCCCTCCCTCCACCTTCCTCTCCCTCCCTCCACCTTCCTCTCCCTCCCTCCACCTTCCTCTCCCTCCCTCCACCTTCCTCTCCCTCCCTCCACCTTCCTCTCCCTCCCTCCACCTTCCTCTCCCTCCCTCCACCTTCCTCTCCCTCCCTCCACCTTCCTCTCCCTCCCTCCACCTTCCTCTCCCTCCCTCCACCTTCCTCTCCCTCCCTCCACCTTCCTCTCCCTCCCTCCATCTTCCTCTCCCTCCCTCCACCTTCCTCTCCCTCCCTCCACCTTCCTCTCCCTCCCTCCACCTTCCTCTCCCTCCCTCCACCTTCCTCTCCCTCCCTCCACCTTCCTCTCCCTCGCTCCCTCCCTCCACCTCTCTCTCCCTCGCTCCCTCCCTCCACCTCCCTCTCCCTCGCTCCCTCCCTCCACCTCCCTCTCCTTCGCTCCCTCCCTCCACCTCCCTCTCCTTCGCTCCCTCCCTCCACCTCCCTCTCCCTCGCTCCCTCCCTCCACCTCCCTCTCCCTCGCTCCCTCCCTCCACCTCCCTCTCCCTCGCTCCCTCCCTCCACCTCCCTCTCCCTCCCTCCACCTTCCTCTCCCTCGCTCCCTCCCTCCACCTTCCTCTCCCTCGCTCCCTCCCTCCACCTTCCTCTCCCTCGCTAACCTCCCTCCACATTCCTCTCCCTCGCTAACCTCCCTCCACATTCCTCTCCCTCGCTCCCTCCCTCCACATTCCTCTCCCTCGCTCCCTCCCTCCACATTCCTCTCCCTCGCTCCCTCCCTCCACATTCCTCTCCCTCGCTCCCTCCCTCCACATTCCTCTCCCTCGCTCCCTCCCTCCACATTCCTCTCCCTCGCTCCCTCCCTCCACATTCCTCTCCCTCGCTCCCTCCCTCCACATTCCTCTCCCTCGCTCCCTCCCTCCACATTCCTCTCCCTCGCTCCCTCCCTCCACATTCCTCTCCCTCGCTCCCTCCCTCCACATTCCTCTCCCTCGCTCCCTCCCTCCACATTCCTCTCCCTCGCTCCCTCCCTCCACATTCCTCTCCCTCGCTCCCTCCCTCCACATTCCTCTCCCTCGCTCCCTCCCTCCACATTCCTCTCCCTCGCTCCCTCCCTCCACATTCCTCTCCCTCGCTCCCTCCCTCCACATTCCTCTCCCTCGCTCCCTCCCTCCACATTCCTCTCCCTCGCTCCCTCCCTCCACATTCCTCTCCCTCGCTCCCTCCCTCCACATTCCTCTCCCTCGCTCCCTCCCTCCACATTCCTCTCCCTCCCTCGCTCCCTCCCTCCACTTTCCTCTCCCTCCATCGCTCCCGCCCTCCACTTTCCTCTCCCTCCCTCGCTCCCTCCCTCCACCTTCCTCTCCCTCCCTCCACCTTCCTCTCACTCCCTCCACCTTCCTCCACCTTCCTCTCACTCCCTCCACCTTCCTCTCACTCCCTCCACCTTCCTCTCACTCCCTCCACCTTCCTCTCACTCCCTCCACCTTCCTCTCACTCCCTCCACCTTCCTCTCACTCCCTCCACCTTCCTCTCACTCCCTCCACCTTCCTCTCACTCCCTCCACCTTCCTCTCACTCCCTCCACCTTCCTCTCACTCCCTCCACCTTCCTCTCACTCCCTCCACCTTCCTCTCACTCCCTCCACCTTCCTCTCACTCCCTCCACCTTCCTCTCACTCCCTCCACCTTCCTCTCACTCCCTCCACATTCCTCTCCCTCCCTCGCTCCCTCCCTCCACCTTCCTCTCCCTCCCTCCACTTCCCTCTCCCTCCCTCGCTCCCTCCCTCCACCTTCCTCTCCCTCCCTCCACCTTCCTCTCCCTCCGTCCAACTTCCTCTCCCTCCGTCCACCTTCCTCTCCCTCCCTCCACCTTCCTCTCCCTCCCTCCACCTTCCTCTCCCTCCCTCCACCTTCCTCTCTCTCCCTCCACCTTCCTCTCTCTCCCTCCATCTTCCTCTCCCTCCCTCCATCTTCCTCTCCCTCCCTCCACCTTCCTCTCCCTCCCTCCACCTTCCTCTCCCTCCCTCCACCTTCCTCTCCCTCCCTCCACCTTCCTCTCCCTCCCTCCACCTTCCTCTCCCTCCCTCCACCTTCCTCTCCCTCGCTCCCTCCCTCCACCTCCCTCTCCCTCGCTCCCTCCCTCCACCTCCCTCTCCCTCGCTCCCTCCCTCCACCTCCCTCTCCCTCGCTCCCTCCCTCCACCTCCCTCTCCTTCGCTCCCTCCCTCCACCTCCCTCTCCCTCGCTCCCTCCCTCCACCTCCCTCTCCCTCGCTCCCTCCCTCCACCTCCCTCTCCCTCGCTCCCTCCCTCCACCTCCCTCTCCCTCGCTCCCTCCCTCCACCTCCCTCTCCCTCGCTCCCTCCCTCCACCTCCCTCTCCCTCGCTCCCTCCCTCCACCTTCCTCTCCCTCGCTCCCTCCACCTTCCTCTCCCTCGCTAACCTCCCTCCACATTCCTCTCCCTCGCTAACCTCCCTCCACATTCCTCTCCCTCGCTCCCTCCCTCCACATTCCTCTCCCTCGCTCCCTCCCTCCACCTTCCTCTCCCTCCCTCGCTCCCTCCCTCCACCTTCCTCTCCCTCCCTCGCTCCCTCCCTCCACCTTCCTCTCCCTCCCTCGCTCCCTCACTACACCTTCCTCTCCCTCCCTACACCTTCCTCTCCCTCCCTCGCTCCCTCCCTCCACTTTCCTCTCCCTCCCTCGCTCCCGCCCTCCACTTTCCTCTCCCTCCCTCGCTACCTCCCTCCACCTTCCTCTCACTCCCTCCACCTTCCTCTCACTCCCTCCACCTTCCTCTCACTCCCTCCACCTTCCTCTCACTCCCTCCACCTTCCTCTCACTCCCTCCACCTTCCTCTCACTCCCTCCACCTTCCTCTCACTCCCTCCACCTTCCTCTCCCTCGCTCCCTCCCTCCACCTCCCTCTCCCTCGCTCCCTCCCTCCACCTCCCTCTCCCTCGCTCCCTCCCTCCACCTCCCTCTCCTTCGCTCCCTCCCTCCACCTCCCTCTCCCTCGCTCCCTCCCTCCACCTCCCTCTCCCTCGCTCCCTCCCTCCACCTCCCTCTCCCTCGCTCCCTCCCTCCACCTCCCTCTCCCTCGCTCCCTCCCTCCACCTTCCTCTCCCTCGCTCCCTCCCTCCACCTTCCTCTCCCTCGCTAACCTCCCTCCACATTCCTCTCCCTCGCTAACCTCCCTCCACATTCCTCTCCCTCGCTCCCTCCACATTCCTCTCCCTCGCTCCCTCCCTCCACATTCCTCTCCCTCGCTCCCTCCCTCCACCTTCCTCTCCCTCCCTCGCTCCCTCCCTCCACCTTCCTCTCCCTCCCTCGCTCCCTCCCTCCACCTTCCTCTCCCTCCCTCGCTCCCTCACTACACCTTCCTCTCCCTCCCTCACTCCCTCCCTCCACTTTCCTCTCCCTCCCTCGCTCCCGCCCTCCACTTTCCTCTCCCTCCCTCGCTACCTCCCTCCACCTTCCTCTCACTCCCTCCACCTTCCTCTCACTCCCTCCACCTTCCTCTCACTCCCTCCACCTTCCTCTCACTCCCTCCACCTTCCTCTCACTCCCTCCACCTTCCTCTCACTCCCTCCACCTTCCTCTCACTCCCTCCACCTTCCTCTCACTCCCTCCACGTTCCTCTCACTCCCTCCACCTTCCTCTCACTCCCTCCACATTCCTCTCACTCCCTCCACATTCCTCTCACTCCCTCCACATTCCTCTCCCTCCCTCGCTCCCTCCCTCCACCTTCCTCTCCCTCCCTCCACTTCCCTCTCCCTCCCTCGCTCCCTCCCTCCACCTTCCTCTCCCTCCCTCCACCTTCCTCTCCCTCCGTCCAACTTCCTCTCCCTCCGTCCACCTTCCTCTCCCTCCCTCCACCTTCCTCTCCCTCCCTCCACCTTCCTCTCCCTCCCTCCACCTTCCTCTCTCTCCCTCCACCTTCCTCTCCCTCCCTCCATCTTCCTCTCCCTCCCTCCATCTTCCTCTCCCTCCCTCCACCTTCCTCTCCCTCCCTCCACCTTCCTCTCCCTCCCTCCACCTTCCTCTCCCTCCCTCCACCTTCCTCTCCCTCCCTCCACCTTCCTCTCCCTCCCTCCACCTTCCTCTCCCTCGCTCCCTCCCTCCACCTCCCTCTCCCTCGCTCCCTCCCTCCACCTCCCTCTCCCTCGCTCCCTCCCTCCACCTCCCTCTCCTTCGCTCCCTCCCTCCACCTCCCTCTCCCTCGCTCCCTCCCTCCCCCTCGCTCCCTCCCTCCACCTCCCTCTCCCTCGCTCCCTCCCTCCACCTCCCTCTCCCTCGCTCCCTCCCTCCACCTCCCTCTCCCTCGCTCCCTCCCTCCACCTCCCTCTCCCTCGCTCCCTCCCTCCACCTTCCTCTCCCTCGCTCCCTCCCTCCACCTTCCTCTCCCTCGCTAACCTCCCTCCACATTCCTCTCCCTCGCTAACCTCCCTCCACATTCCTCTCCCTCGCTCCCTCCACATTCCTCTCCCTCGCTCCCTCCCTCCACATTCCTCTCCCTCGCTCCCTCCCTCCACCTTCCTCTCCCTCCCTCGCTCCCTCCCTCCACCTTCCTCTCCCTCCCTCGCTCCCTCCCTCCACCTTCCTCTCCCTCCCTCGCTCCCTCACTACACCTTCCTCTCCCTCCCTACACCTTCCTCTCCCTCCCTCGCTCCCTCCCTCCACTTTCCTCTCCCTCCCTCGCTCCCGCCCTCCACTTTCCTCTCCCTCCCTCGCTACCTCCCTCCACCTTCCTCTCACTCCCTCCACCTTCCTCTCACTCCCTCCACCTTCCTCTCACTCCCTCCACCTTCCTCTCACTCCCTCCACCTTCCTCTCACTCCCTCCACCTTCCTCTCACTCCCTCCACCTTCCTCTCACTCCCTCCACCTTCCTCTCACTCCCTCCACCTTCCTCTCACTCCCTCCACCTTCCTCTCACTCCCTCCACCTTCCTCTCACTCCCTCCACCTTCCTCTCACTCCCTCCACATTCCTCTCACTCCCTCCACATTCCTCTCCCTCCCTCGCTCCCTCCCTCCACCTTCCTCTCCCTCCCTCCACTTCCCTCTCCCTCCCTCCACCTTCCTCTCCCTCCCTCCACCTTCCTCTCCCTCCGTCCAACTTCCTCTCCCTCCGTCCACCTTCCTCTCCCTCCCTCCACCTTCCTCTCCCTCCCTCCACCTTCCTCTCCTCCCTCCACCTTCCTCTCCCTCCCTCCACCTTCCTCTCTCTCCCTCCACCTTCCTCTCTCTCCCTCCATCTTCCTCTCCCTCCCTCCATCTTCCTCTCCCTCCCTCCATCTTCCTCTCCCTCCCTCCATCTTCCTCTCCCTCCCTCCACCTTCCTCTCCCTCCCTCCACCTTCCTCTCCCTCCCTCCACCTTCCTCTCCCTCCCTCCACCTTCCTCTTCCTCCCTCCACCTTCCTCTCCCTCCCTCCACCTTCCTCTCCCTCCCTCCACCTTCCTCTCCCTCCCTCCACCTTCCTCTCCCTCCCTCCACCTTCCTCTCCCTCCCTCCACCTTCCTCTCCTCGCTCCCTCCCTCCACCTCTCTCTCCCTCGCTCCCTCCCTCCACCTCCCTCTCCTTCGCTCCCTCCCTCCACCTCCCTCTCCTTCGCTCCCTCCCTCCACCTCCCTCTCCCTCGCTCCCTCCCTCCACCTCCCTCTCCCTCGCTCCCTCCTGCCACCTCCCTCTCCCTCGCTCCCTCCCTCCACCTCCCTCTCCCTCGCTCCCTCCCTCCACCTCCCTCTCCCTCGCTCCCTCCCTCCACCTTCCTCTCCCTCGCTCCCTCCCTCCACCTTCCTCTCCCTCGCTAACCTCCCTCCACATTCCTCTCCCTCGCTAACCTCCCTCCACATTCCTCTCCCTCGCTAACCTCCCTCCACATTCCTCTCCCTCGCTCCCTCCCTCCACATTCCTCTCCCTCGCTCCCTCCCTCCACATTCCTCTCCCTCGCTCCCTCCCTCCACATTCCTCTCCCTCGCTCCCTCCCTCCACATTCCTCTCCCTCGCTCCCTCCCTCCACATTCCTCTCCCTCGCTCCCTCCCTCCACATTCCTCTCCCTCGCTCCCTCCCTCCACATTCCTCTCCCTCGCTCCCTCCCTCCACATTCCTCTCCCTCGCTCCCTCCCTCCACATTCCTCTCCCTCGCTCCCTCCCTCCACATTCCTCTCCCTCGCTCCCTCCCTCCACATTCCTCTCCCTCGCTCCCTCCCTCCACATTCCTCTCCCTCGCTCCCTCCCTCCACATTCCTCTCCCTCGCTCCCTCCCTCCACATTCCTCTCCCTCGCTCCCTCCCTCCACATTCCTCTCCCTCGCTCCCTCCCTCCACATTCCTCTCCCTCGCTCCCTCCCTCCACATTCCTCTCCCTCGCTCCCTCCCTCCACATTCCTCTCCCTCGCTCCCTCCCTCCACATTCCTCTCCCTCGCTCCCTCCCTCCACATTCCTCTCCCTCGCTCCCTCCCTCCACATTCCTCTCCCTCGCTCCCTCCCTCCACATTCCTCTCCCTCGCTCCCTCCCCTCCACATTCCTCTCCCTCGCTCCCTCCCTCCACATTCCTCTCCCTCGCTCCCTCCCTCCACATTCCTCTCCCTCGCTCCCTCCCTCCACTTTCCTCTCCTCCATCGCTCCCGCCCTCCACTTTCCTCTCCCTCCATCGCTCCCTCCCTCCACCTTCCTCTCCCTCCCTCGCTCCCTCCCTCCACCTTCCTCTCACTCCCTCCACCTTCCTCTCACTCCCTCCACCTTCCTCTCACTCCCTCCACCTTCCTCTCACTCCCTCCACCTTCCTCTCACTCCCTCCACCTTCCTCTCACTCCCTCCACCTTCCTCTCACTCCCTCCACCTTCCTCTCACTCCCTCCACCTTCCTCTCACTCCTTCCACCTTCCTCTCACTCCCTCCACCTTCCTCTCACTCCCTCCACCTTCCTCTCACTCCCTCCACCTTCCTCGCCCTCCCTCCACCTTCCTCGCCCTCCCTCCACCTTCCTCTCCCTCCCTCCACCTTCATCTCCCTCCCTCCACCTCCCTCTCTCTCGCTCCACCTCCCTCTCCCTCGCTCCCTCCCTCCACCTCCCTCTCCTCGCTCCCTCCCTCCACCTCCCTCTCCCTCGCTCCCTCCCTCCACCTCCCTCTCCCTCGCTCCCTCCCCTCCACCTCCCTCTCCCTCGCTCCCTCCTCCACCTCCCTCTCCCTCGCTCCCTCCCTCCACCTCCCTCTCCCTCGCTCCACCTTCCTCTCCCTCCCTCCTCCTTCCTCTCCCTCCCCTCCACCTTCCTCTCTCCCTCCCTCCACCTTCCTCTCTCCCTCCCTCCACCTTCCTCTCTCCCTCCCTCCACCTTCCTCTCTCCCTCCCTCCACCTTCCTCTCTCCCTCCCTCCACCTTCCTCTCATCCCTCCCTCCACCTTCCTCTCTCCCTCCCTCCACCTTCCTCTCTCCCTCCCTCCACCTTCCTCTCTCCCTCCTCCACCTTCCTCTCTCCCTCCCTCCACCTTCCTCTCCCTCCCTCCACCTTCCTCTCCCTCCCTCCACCTTCCTCTCCCTCCCTCCACCTTCCTCTCCCTCCCTCCACCTTCCTCTCCCTCCCTCCACCTTCCTCTCCCTCCCTCCACCTTCCTCTCCCTCCCTCCACCTTCCTCTCCCTCCTCCACCTTCCTCTCCCTCCCTCCACCTTCCTCTCCCTCCCTCCACCTTCCTCTCCCTCCCTCCACCTTCCTCTCCCTCCCTCTACCTTCCTCTCCCTCCCTCCACCTTCCTCTCCCTCCCTCCACCTTCCTCTCCCTCCCTCCACCTTCCTCTCCCTCCCTCCACCTTCCTCTCCCTCCCTCCACCTTCCTCTCCCTCCCTCCACCTTCCTCTCCCTCCCTCCACCTTCCTCTCCCTCCCTCCACCTTCCTCTCCCTCCCTCCACCTTCCTCTCCCTCCCTCCACCTTCCTCTCCCTCCCTCCAGCCTTCCTCTCCCTCCCTCCAGCTTCCTCTCCCTCCCTCCAGCTTCCTCTCCCCTCCCTCCAGCTTCCTCTCCCTCCCTCCAGCTTCCTCTCCCTCCCTCCACCTTCCTCTCCCTCCCTCCACCTTCCTCTCCCTCCCTCCACCTTCCTCTCCCTCCCTCCACCTTCCTCTCCCTCCCTCCACCTTCCTCTCCCTCCCTCCACCTTCCTCTCCCTCCCTCCACCTTCCTCTCCCTCCCTCCACCTTCCTCTCCCTCCCTCCACCTTCCTCTCCCTCCTCCACCTTCCTCTCCCTCCCTCCACCTTCCTCTCCCTCCCTCCACCTTCCTCTCCCTCCCTCCACCTTCCTCTCCCTCCCTCCACCTTCCTCTCCCTCCCTCCAGCTTCCTCTCCCTCCCTCCAGCTTCCTCTCCCTCCCTCCAGCTTCCTCTCCCTCCCTCCAGCTTCCTCTCCCTCCCTCCAGCTTCCTCTCCCTCCCTCCAGCTTCCTCTCCCTCCCTCCACCTTCCTCTCCCTCCCTCCACCTTCCTCTCCCTCCCTCCACCTTCCTCTCCCTCCCTCCACCTTCCTCTCCCTCCCTCCACCTCCCTCTCCCTCCCTCGCTCCCTCCCTCCACCTCGCTCCCTCCCTCCACCTCCCTCTCGCTCGCTCCCTCCCTCCACCTCCCTCTCCCTCGCTCCCTCCCTCCCTCCACCTTCGTCTCGCTCGCTCCCTCCCTCCACCTCCCTCTCCATCGCTCCCTCCCTCCACCTCCCTCTCCATCGCTCCCTCCCTCCACCTCCCTCTCCCTCGCTCCCTCCCTCCACCTTCCTCTCCCTCCACCTCCCTCTCCCTCGCTCCCTCCCTCCACCTCCCTCTCCCACGCTCCCTCCCTCCTCCTCCCTCTCCCACGCTCCCTCCCTCCACCTCCCTCTCCCTCGCTCCCTCCCTCCACCTCCCTCTCCCTCGCTCCCTCCCTCCACCTCCCTCTCCCTCGCTCCCTCCCTCCACCTCCCTCTCCCTCGCTCCCTCCCTCCACCTCCCTCTCCCTCGCTCCCTCCCTCCACCTCCCTCTCGCTCGCTCCCTCCCTCCACCTCCCTCTCCCTCGCTCCCTCCCTCCCTCCACCTTCGTCTCGCTCGCTCCCTCCCTCCACCTCCCTCTCCATCGCTCCCTCCCTCCACCTCCCTCTCCCTCGCTCCCTCCCTCCACCTTCCTCTCCCTCAACCTCCCTCTCCCTCGCTCCCTCCCTCCACCTCCCTCTCCCTCGCTCCCTCCCTCCACCTCCCTCTCCCTCGCTCCCTCCCTCCACCTCCCTCTCCCTCGCTCCCTCCCTCCACCTCCCTCTCCCTCGCTCCCTCCCTCCACCTCCCTCTCCCTCGCTCCCTCCCTCCACCTCCCTCTCCCTCGCTCCCTCCCTCCACCTCCCTCTCCCTCGCTCCCTCCCTCCACCTCCCTCTCCCTCGCTCCCTCCCTCCACCTCCCTCTCCCTCGCTCCCTCCCTCCACCTCCCTCTCCCTCGCTCCCTCCCTCCACCTCCCTCTCCCTCGCTCCCTCCCTCCACCTCCCTCTCCCTCGCTCCCTCCCTCCACCTTCCTCTCCCTCGCTCGCTCCCTCCCTCCACTTTCCTCTCCCTCCCTCGCTCCCTCCCTCCACTTTCCTCTCCCTCCCTCGCTCCCTCCCTCCACCTTCCTCTCACTCCCTCCACCTTCCTCTCCCTCCCTCGCTCCCTCCCTCCACCTTCCTCTCCCTCTCGCGCTCCCTCCCTCCACCTTCCTCTCCCTCCCTCGCTCCCTCCCTCCACCTTCCTCTCCTCCCTCGCTCCCTCCCTCCACTTTCCTCTCCCTCGCTCCCTCCCTCCACCTTCCTCTCCCTCGCTCCCTCCCTCCACCTTCCTCTCCCTCGCTCCCTCCCTCCACCTCCCTCTCCCTCGCTCCCTCCCTCCACCTCCCTCTCCCTCGCTCCCTCCCTCCACCTCCCTCTCCCTCGCTCCCTCCCTCCACCTCCCTCTCCCTCGCTCCCTCCCTCCACCTCCCTCTCCCTCGCTCCCTCCCTCCACCTCCCTCTCCCTCGCTCCCTCCCTCCACCTCCCTCTCCCTCGCTCCCTCCCTCCACCTCCCTCTCCCTCGCTCCCTCCCTCCACCTCCCTCTCCCTCGCTCCCTCCCTCCACCTCCCTCTCCCTCGCTCCCTCCCTCCACCTCCCTCTCCCTCGCTCCCTCCCTCCACCTCCCTCTCCCTCGCTCCCTCCCTCCACCTCCCTCTCCCTCGCTCCCTCCCTCCACCTCCCTCTCACTCGCTCCCTCCCTCCACCTCCCTCTCCCTCGCTCCCTCCCTCCACCTTCCTCTCCCTCGCTCGCTCCCTCCCTCCACTTTCCTCTCCCTCCCTCGCTCCCTCCCTCCACTTTCCTCTCCCTCCCTCGCTCCCTCCCTCCACCTTCCTCTCACTCCCTCCACCTTCCTCTCCCTCCCTCGCTCCCTCCCTCCACCTTCCTCTCCCTCCCTCGCTCCCTCCCTCCACCTTCCTCTCCCTCCCTCGCTCCCTCCCTCCACCTTCCTCTCCCTCCTCGCTCCCTCCCTCCACTTTCCTCTCCCTCGCTCCCTCCCTCCACCTTCCTCTCCCTCGCTCCCTCCCTCCACCTTCCTCTCCTGACACCTTCCTCTCCCTCCCTCGCTCCCTCCCTCCACTTTCCTCACCCTCCCTCCCTCCCTCCACCTTCCTCTCCCTCGCTCCCTCGCTCCCTCCCCTCCACCTTCCTCTCCCTCGCTCCCTCCCTCCACCTTCCTCTCCCTCGCTCCCTCCCTCCACCTTCCTCTCCCTCGCTCCCTCCCTCCACCTTCCTCTCCCTCGCTCCCTCCCTCCACCTTCCTCTCCCTCCCTCGCTCCCTCCCTCCACTTTCCTCTCCCTCCCTCGCTCCCTCCCTCCACTTTCCTCTCCCTCCCTCGCTCCCTCCCTCCCTCGCTCCCTCCCTCCACCTTCCTCTCACTCCCTCCACCTTCCTCTCACTCCCTCCACCTTCCTCTCACTCCCCACCACCTTCCTCTCACTCCCTCCACCTTCCTCTCACTCCCTCCACCTTCCTCTCACTCCCTCCACCTTCCTCTCACTCCCTCCACCTTCCTCTCACTCCCTCCACCTTCCTCTCACTCCCTCCCCCTTCCTCTCACTCCCTCCACCTTCCTCTCACTCCCCTCCACCTTCCTCTCACTCCCTCCACCTTCCTCTCACTCCCTCGCTCCCTCCCTCCACCTTCCTCTCCCTCCCTCGCTCCCTCCCTCCACCTTCCTCTCCGTCCCTCGCTCCCTCCCTCCACCTTCCTCTACCTCCCTCGCTCCCTCCCTCCACTTTCCTCTCCCTCGCTCCCTCCCTCCACCTTCCTCTCCCTCGCTCCCTCCCTCCACCTCCCTCTCCCTCGCTCCCTCCCTCCACCTCCCTCTCCCTCCCTCCCTCCACCTCCCTCTCCCTCCCTCCCTCCCTCCACCTCCCTCTCCCTCCCTCCCTCCCTCCACCTTCCTCTCCCTCCCTCCCTCCCTCCCTCCACCTCCCTCTCCATCCCTCCCTCCACCCCCCTCTCCCTCGCTCCCTCCCTCCACCTTCCTCTCCCTCGCTCCCTCCCTCCACCTTCCTCTCCCTCGCTCCATCCCTCCACCTTCCTCTCCCTCGCTTCCTCCCTCCACCTTCCTCTCCCTCGCTCCCTCCCTCCACCTTCCTCTCCCTCCCTCGCTCCCTCCCTCCACTTTCCTCTCCCTCCCTCGCTCCCTCCCTCCACTCTTCCTCTCCCTCGCTCCCTCCTCCACTTTCCTCTCCCTCCCTCCACTTTCCTCTCCCTCCCTCCATTTTCCTCTCCCTCCCTCGCTCCCTCCCTCCACCTTCCTCTCCCACCCTCCACCTTCCTCTCCCACCCTGCACCTTCCTCTCCCTCCCTGCACCTTCCTCTCCCTCCCTGCACCTTCCTCTCCCTCCCTCCACCTTCCTCTCCCTCCCTCGCTCCCTCCCTCCACCTTCCTCTCCCTCCCTCGCTCCCTCCCTCCACCTTCCTCCCTCCCTCGCTCCTCCCTCCACCTTCCTCTCCCTCCCTCGCTCCCTCCCTCCACCTTCCTCTCCCTCCCTCGCTCCCTCCCTCCACCTTCCTCTCCCTCCCTCGCTCCCTCCCTCCACCTTCCTCTCCTTCCCTCGCTCCCTCCCTCCACCTTCCTCTCCCTCCCTCGCTCCCTCCCTCCACCTTCCTCTCCCTCGCTTCCTCCCTCCACCTTCCTCTCCCTCCCTCGCTCCCTCCCTCCACCTTCCTCTCCTTCCCTCGCTCCCTCCCTCCACCTTCCTCTCCCTCCCTCGCTCCCTCCCTCCACCTTCCTCTCCCTCCCTCGCTCCCTCCCTCCACCTTCCTCTCCCTCCCTCGCTCCCTCCCTCCACCTTCCTCTCCTTCCCTCGCTCCCTCCCTCCACCTTCCTCTCCCTCCCTCGCTCCCTCCCTCCACCTTCCTCTCCCTCGCTTCCTCCCTCCACTTTCCTCTCCTCCCTCGCTCCCTCCCTCCTCCTTCCTCTCCCTCCTCGCTCCCTCCCTCCACCTTCCTCTCCCTCCCTCGCTCCCTCCTCCACCTTCCTCTCCTTCCCTCGCTCCCTCCCTCCACCTTCCTCTCCCTCCCTCGCTCCCTCCCTCCACCTTCCTCTCCCTCCCTCGCTCCCTCCCTCCACCTTCCTCTCCCTCCCTCGCTCCCTCCCTCCACCTTCCTCTCCCTCCCTCGCTCCCCTCCCTCCACCTTCCTCTCCCTCCCTCGCTCCCTCCCTCCACCTTCCTCTCCCTCCTCGCTCCCTCCCTCCACCTTCCTCTCCCTCCCTCGCTCCCTCCCTCCACCTTCCTCTCCCTCCCTCGCTCCCTCCCTCCACCTTCCTCTCCCTCCCTCGCTCCCTCCCTCCACCTTCCTCTCCCTCGCTCGCTCCCTCCCTCCACCTTCCTCTCCCTCGCTCGCTCCCTCGCTCACTCCACCTTCCTCTCCCGAGCTCGCTCCCTCCCTCCACCTTCCTCTCCCTCGCTCCCTCCCTCCCTCCACCTTCCTCTCGCTCGCTCCCTCCCTCCCTCCCTCCACCTTCCTCTCCCTCGCTCGCTCCCTCGCTCGCTCCACCTTCCTCTCCCTCGCTCGCTCCCTCCCTCCCTCCACCTTCCTCTCCCTCGCTCCCTCCCTCCCTCCACCTTCCTCTCCCTCGCTCGCTCCCTCCCTCCACCTTTCTCTCCCTCGCTCGCTCCCACTCTCCACCTTCCTCTCCCTCGCTCGCTCCCACTTCCACCTTCCTCTCCCTCGCTCCCTCCCTCCACCTTCCTCTCCCTCGCTCCCTCCCTCCACCTTCCTCTCCCTCGCTCCCTCCCTCCACCTTCCTCTCCTCGCTCCCTCCCTCCACCTTCCTCTCCCTCGCTCCCTCCCTCCACCTTCCTCTCCCTCGCTCCCTCCCTCCACCTTCCTCTCCCTCGCTCCCACCCTCCACCTTCCTCTCCCTCGCTCCCTCCCTCACTTTCTCTCCCTCCCTACACCTTCCTCTCCCTCCCTCGCTCCCTCCCTCCACTTTCCTCTCCCTCCCTCGCTCCCTCCTCCCACTTCCTCTCCCTCCCTCGCTCCCTCCCTCCACTTTCCTCTCCCTCCCTCCACTTTCCTCTCTCTCCCTCGCTCCCCTCCCTCCACCTTCCTCTCACTCCCTCCACCTTCCTCTCACTCCCTCCACCTTCCTCTCACTCCCTCCACCTTCCTCTCACTCCCTCCACCTTCCTCTCACTCCCTCCACCTTCCTCTCACTCCCTCCACCTTCCTCTCACTCCCTCCACCCTTCCTCTCACTCCCTCCACCTTCCTCTCCCTCCCTCGCTCCCTCCCTCCACCTTCCTCTCCCTCCCTCCACTTTCCTCTCCCTCCGCTCCCTCCCTCCACCTTCCTCTCCCTCCCTCCACCTTCCTCTCCCTCCCTCCACCTTCCTCTCCCTCCCTCCACCTTCCTCTCCCTCCCTCCACCTTCCTCTCCCTCCCTCCACCTTCCTCTCCCTCCCTCCACCTTCCTCTCCCTCCCTCCACCTTCCTCTCCCTCCCTCCACCTTCCTCTCCCTCCCTCCACCTTCCTCTCCTCCCTCCACCTTCCTCTCCCTCCCTCCACCTTCCTCTCCCTCCCTCCACCTTCCTCTCCTTCCCTCCACCTTCCTCTCCCTCCCTCGCTCCCTCCCTCCACCTTCCTCTCCCTTCCTCGCTCCCTCCCTCCACCTTCCTCTCCTCCCTCGCTCCCTCCCTCCACCTTCCTCTCCCTCCCTCGCTCCCTCCCTCCACCTTCCACTCCCTCCCTCGATCCCTCCCTCCACCTTCCACTCCCTCCCTCGCTCCCTCCCTCCACCTTCCTCTCCCTCCTCGCTCCCTCCCTCCACCTTCCTCTCCCTCCCTCGCTCCCTCCCTCCACCTTCCTCTCCCTCCCTCGCTCCCTCCCTCCACCTTCCTCTCCCTCCCTCGCTCCCTCCCTCCACCTTCCTCTCCCTCCCTCGCTCCCTCCCTCCACCTTCCTCTCCCTCCCTCGCTCCCTCCCTCCACCTTCCTCTCCTTCCCTCGCTCCCTCCCTCCACCTTCCTCTCCCTCCCTCGCTCCCTCCCTCCACCTTCCTCTCCCTCGCTTCCTCCCTCCACCTTCCTCTCCCTCGCTCCCTCCCTCCACCTTCCTCTCCCTCGCTCCCTCCCTCCACCTTCCTCTCCCTCGCTCCCTCCCTCCACCTTCCTCTCCCTCGCTCCTCCCTCCACCTTCCTCTCCCTCGCTCCCTCCCTCCACCTTCCTCTCCCTCGCTCCCTCCCTCCACCTTCCTCTCCCTCGCTCCCTCCCTCCACCTTCCTCTCCCTCGCTCCCTCCCTCCACCTTCCTCTCCCTCGCTCCCTCCCTCCACCTTCCTCTCCCTCGCTCCCCTCCCTCCACCTTCCTCTCCCTCGCTCCCTCCCTCCACCTTCCTCTCCCTCGCTCCCTCCCTCCACCTCCCTCTCCCTCGCTCCCTCCCTCCACCTCCCTCTCCCTCGCTCCCTCCCTCCACCTCCCTCTCCCTCGCTCCCTCCCTCCACCTCCCTCTCCCTCGCTCCCTCCCTCCACCTCCCTCTCCCTCGCTCCCTCCCTCCACCTCCCTCTCCCTCGCTCCCTCCCTCCACCTCCCTCTCCCTCGCTCCCTCCCTCCACCTCCCTCTCCCTCGCTCCCTCCCTCCACCTCCCTCTCCCTCGCTCCCTCCCTCCACCTCCCTCTCCCTCGCTCCCTCCCTCCACCTCCCTCTCCCTCGCTCCCTCCCTCCACCTCCCTCTCCCTCGCTCCCTCCCTCCACCTCCCTCTCCCTCGCTCCCTCCCTCCACCTCCCTCTCCCTCGCTCCCTCCCTCCACCTCCCTCTCCCTCGCTCCCTCCCTCCACCTCCCTCTCCCTCGCTCCCTCCCTCCACCTTCCTCTCCCTCGCTCCCTCCCTCCACCTTCCTCTCCCTCGCTCCCTCCCTCCACCTTCCTCTCCCTCGCTCCCTCCCTCCACCTTCCTCTCCCTCGCTCCCTCCCTCCACCTTCCTCTCCCTCGCTAACCTCCCTCCACCTTCCTCTCCCTCGCTAACCTCCCTCCACATTCCTCTCCCTCGCTCCCTCCCTCCACATTCCTCTCCCTCGCCTCCCTCCCTCCACCTCCCTCTCCCTCTCTCCCTCCACCTCCCTCTCCCTCCCTCTCTCCCTCCACCTCCCTCTCCCTCCCTCCCTCCCTCCACCTCCCTCTCCCTCCCTCCCTCCCTCCACCTCCCTCTCCCTCCCTCCCTCCCTCCACCTCCCTCTCCCTCCCTCCCTCCACCCCCCTCTCCCTCGCTCCCTCCCTCCACCTTCCTCTCCCTCGCTCCCTCGCTCCACCTCCTCTCCCTCGCTCCCTCCCTCCACCTCCCTCTCCCTCGCTCCCTCGCTCCACCTCCCTCTCCCTCGCTCCCTCCCTCCACCTCCCTCTCCCTCGCTCCCTCCCTCCACCTCCCTCTCCCTCGCTCCCTCCCTCCACCTTCCTCTCCCTCGCTCCCTCCCTCCACCTTCCTCTCCCTCGCTCCCTCCCTCCACCCTTCCTCTCCCTCGCTAACCTCCCTCCACCTTCCTCTCCCCTCGCTAACCTCCCTCCACATTCCTCTCCCTCGCTCCCCTCCCTCCACATTCCTCTCCCTCGCTCCCTCCCTCCACCTCCCTCTCCCTCTCTCCCTCCACCTCCCTCTCCCTCCCTCCCTCCCTCCACCTCCCTCTCCCTCCCTCCCTCCCTCCACCTCCCTCTCCCTCCCTCCCTCCACCTCCCTCTCCTCTCCCTCCCTCCCTCCACCCCCCTCTCCCTCGCTCCCTCCCTCCACCTTCCTCTCCCTCGCTCCCTCCCTCCACCTTCCTCTCCCTCGCTCCCTCGCTCCACCTTCCTCTCCCTCGCTCCATCCCTCCACCTTCCTCTCCCTCGCTTCCTCCCTCCACCTTCCTCTCCCTCGCTCCCTCCCTACACCTTCCTCTCCCTCGCTCCCTCCCTCCACTTTCCTCTCCCTCCCTCGCTCCCTCCCTCCACCTTCCTCTCCCTCGCTCCCTCCCTCCACCTTCCTCTCCCTCGCTCCCTCCCTCCACCTTCCTCTCCCTCGCTCCCTCCCTCCACCTTCCTCTCCCTCGCTCCTCCCTCCACCTTCCTCTCCCTCGCTCCCTCCCTCCACCTTCCTCTCCCTCGCTCCCTCCCTCCACCTCCCTCTCCCTCGCTCCCTCCCTCCACCTCCCTCTCCCTCGCTCCCTCCCTCCACCTCCCTCTCCCTCGCTCCCTCCCTCCACCTCCCTCTCCCTCGCTCCCTCCCTCCACCTCCCTCTCCCTCGCTCCCTCCCTCCACCTCCCTCTCCCCTCGCTCCCTCCCTCCACCTCCCTCTCCCTCGCTCCCTCCCTCCACCTCCCTCTCCCTCGCTCCCTCCCTCCACCTCCCTCTCCCTCGCTCCCTCCCTCCACCTCCCTCTCCCTCGCTCCCTCCCTCCACCTCCCTCTCCCTCGCTCCCTCCCTCCACCTCCCTCTCCCTCGCTCCCTCCCTCCACCTCCCTCTCCCTCGCTCCCTCCCTCCACCTTCCTCTCCCTCGCTCCCTCCCTCCACCTTCCTCTCCTCGCTCCCTCCCTCCACCTTCCTCTCCCTCGCTCCCTCCCTCCACCTTCCTCTCCCTCGCTCCCTCCCTCCACCTTCCTCTCCCTCGCTAACCTCCCTCCACCTTCCTCTCCCTCGCTAACCTCCCTCCACATTCCTCTCCCTCGCTCCCTCCCTCCACATTCCTCTCCCTCGCTCCCTCCCTCCCCCTCCCTCTCCCTCGCTCCCTCCCTCTCCCTCCCTCCCTCCCTCCACCTCCCTCTCCCTCCCTCCCTCCCTCCACCTCCCTCTCCCTCCCTCCCTCCACCCCCCCTCTCCCCTCGCTCCCTCCCTCCACCTTCCTCTCCCTCGCTCCCTCCCTCCACCTTCCTCTCCCTCGCTCCATCCCTCCACCTTCCTCTCCCTCGCTTCCCTCCCTCCACCTTCCTCTCACTCGCTCCCTCCCTACACCTTCCTCTCCCTCCCTCGCTCCCTCCCTCCACTTTCCTCTCCCTCCCTCGCTCCCTCCCTCCACTTTCCTCTCCCTCGCTCCCTCCCTCCACTTTCCTCTCCCTCCCTCCACTTTCCTCTCCTCCTCCATTTTCCTCTCCCTCCCTCGCTCCCTCCTCCACCTTCCTCTCCCACCCTCCACCTTCCTGTCCCACCCTCCACCTTCCTCTCCCACCCTGCACCTTCCTCTCCCTCCCTGCACCTTCCTCTCCCTCCCTGCACCTTCCTCTCCCTCCCTGCACCTTCCTCTCCCTCCCTCCACCTTCCTCTCCCTCCCTCCACCTTCCTCTCCCTCCCTGCACCTTCCTCTCCCTCCCTGCACCTTCCTCTCCCTCCCTGCACCTTCCTCTCCCTCCCTGCACCTTCCTCTCCCTCCCTGCACCTTCCTCTCCCTCCCTCCACCTTCCTCTCCCTCCCTGCACCTTCCTCTCCCTCCCTGCACCTTCCTCTCCCTCCCTCCACCTTCCTCTCCTCCTCCCTCGCTCCCTCCCTCCACCTTCCTCTCCCTCCCTCGCTCCCTCCCTCCACCTTCCTCTCCCTCCCTCGCTCCCTCCCTCCACCTTCCTCTCCCTCCCTCGCTCCCTCCCTCCACCTTCCTCTCCCTCCCTCGCTCCCTCCCTCCACCTTCCTCTCCCTCCCTCGCTCCCTCCCTCCACCTTCCTCTCCCTCCCTCGCTCCCTCCCTCCACCTTCCTCTCCCTCCCTCGCTCCCTCCCTCCACCTTCCTCTCCCTCCCTCGCTCCCTCCCTCCACCTTCCTCTCCCTCCTCGCTCCCTCCCTCCACCTTCCTCTCCTCCCTCGTTCCCTCCACCTTCCTCTCCCTCCCTCGCTCCCTCCTCCACCTTCCTCTCCCTCCTCGCTCCCTCCCTCCACCTTCCTCTCCCTCCCTCGCTCCCTCCCTCCACCTTCCTCTCCCTCCCTCGCTCCCTCCCTCCACCTTCCTCTCCCTCCCTCGCTCCCTCCCTCCACCTTCCTCTCCCTCGCTCCCTCCTCCACCTTCCTCTCCCTCGCTCCCTCCCTCCACCTTCCTCTCCCTCGCTCCCTCCCTCCACCTTCCTATCCCTCGCTCCCTCCCTCCACCTTCCTCTCCCTACACCTTCCTCTCCCTCCCTCGCTCCCTCCCTCCACTTTCCTCTCCCTCCCTCGCTCCCTCCCTCCACTTTCCTCTCCCTCCCTCCACTTTCCTCTCCCTCCCTCCACCTTCCTCTCCCTCCCTCCACCTTCCTCTCCGTCCCTCCACCTTCCTCTCCGTCCCTCCACCTTCCTCTCCGTCCTCCACCTTCCTCTCCCTCCCTCCACCATCCTCTCCCTCCCTCCACCTTCCTCTCCCTCCTCGCTCCCTCCCTCCACCTTCCTCTCCCTCGCTCCCTCCCTCCACCTTCCTCTCCCTCGCTCCCTCCCTCCACCTCGCTCCCTCCCTCCACATTCCTCTCCCTCGCTCCCTCCCTCCACATTCCTCTCCCTCGCTCCCTCCCTCCACCTCCCTCTCCCTCTCTCCCTCCACCTCCCTCTCCCTCCCTCCCTCCCTCCACCTCCCTCTCCCTCCCTCCCTCCCTCCACCTCCCTCTCCCTCCCTCCCTCCCTCCACCTCCCTCTCCCTCCCTCCCTCCCTCCACCTCCCTCTCCCTCCCTCCCTCCACCCCCCTCTCCCTCGCTCCCTCCCTCCACCTTCCTCTCCCTCGCTCCCTCCCTCCACCTTCCTCTCCCTCGCTCCATCCCTCCACCTTCCTCTCCTCGCTCCATCCCTCCACCTTCCTCTCCCTCGCTTCCTCCCTCCACCTTCCTCTCCCTCGCTCCCTCCCTGCACCTTCCTCTCCCTCGCTCCCTCCCTCCACTTTCCTCTCCCTCCCTCGCTCCCTCCCTCCACCTTCCTCTCCCTCGCTCCCTCCCTCCACCTTCCTCTCCCTCGCTCCCTCCCTCCACCTTCCTCTCCCTCGCTCCCTCCCTCCACCTTCCTCTCCCTCGCTCCCTCCCTCCACCTTCCTCTCCTCGCTCCCTCCCTCCACCTTCCTCTCCCTCGCTCCCTCCCTCCACCTCCCTCTCCCTCGCTCCCTCCCTCCACCTCCCTCTCCCTCGCTCCCTCCCTCCACCTCCCTCTCCCTCGCTCCCTCCCTCCACCTCCCTCTCCCTCGCTCCCTCCCTCCACCTCCCTCTCCCTCGCTCCCTCCCTCCACCTCCCTCTCCCTCGCTCCCTCCCTCCACCTCCCTCTCCCTCGCTCCCTCCCTCCACCTCCCTCTCCCTCGCTCCCTCCCTCCACCTCCCTCTCCCTCGCTCCCTCCCTCCACCTCCCTCTCCCTCGCTCCCTCCCTCCACCTCCCTCTCCCTCGCTCCCTCCCTCCACCTCCCTCTCCCTCGCTCCCTCCCTCCACCTCCCTCTCCCTCGCTCCCTCCCTCCACCTCCCTCTCCCTCGCTCCCTCCCTCCACCTCCCTCTCCCTCGCTCCCTCCCTCCACCTCCCTCTCCCTCGCTCCCTCCCTCCACCTCCCTCTCCCTCGCTCCCTCCCTCCACCTTCCTCTCCCTCGCTCCCTCCCTCCACCTTCCTCTCCCTCGCTAACCTCCCTCCACCTTCCTCTCCCTCGCTAACCTCCCTCCACATTCCTCTCCCTCGCTCCCTCCCTCCACATTCCTCTCCCTCGCTCCCCTCCCTCCACCTCCCTCTCCCTCGCTCCCTCCCTCTCCCTCCCTCCACCTCCCTCTCCCTCCCTCCCTCCCTCCACCTCCCTCTCCCTCCCTCCCTCCACCCCCCTCTCCCTCGCTCCCTCCCTCCACCTTCCTCTCCCTCGCTCCCTCCCTCCACCTTCCTCTCCCTCGCTCCATCCCTCCACCTTCCTCTCCCTCGCTTCCTCCCTCCACCTTCCTCTCACTCGCTCCCTCCCTACACCTTCCTCTCCCTCCCTCGCTCCCTCCCTCCACTTTCCTCTCCCTCCCTCGCTCCCTCCCTCCACTTTCCTCTCCCTCGCTCCCTCCCTCCACTTTCCTCTCCCTCCCTCCACTTTCCTCTCCCTCCCTCCATTTTCCTCTCCCTCCCTCGCTCCCTCCCTCCACCTTCCTCTCCCACCCTCCACCTTCCTGTCCCACCCTCCACCTTCCTGTCCCACCCTCCACCTTCCTGTCCCACCCTCCACCTTCCTGTCCCCACCCTCCACCTTCCTCTCCCACCCTGCACCTTCCTCTCCCTCCCTGCACCTTCCTCTCCCTCCCTGCACCTTCCTCTCCCTCCCTGCACCTTCCTCTCCCTCCCTGCACCTTCCTCTCCCTCCCTGCACCTTCCTCTCCCTCCCTGCACCTTCCTCTCCCTCCCTGCACCTTCCTCTCCCTCCCTGCACCTTCCTCTCCCTCCCTGCACCTTCCTCTCCCTCCCTGCACCTTCCTCTCCCTCCCTGCACCTTCCTCTCCCTCCCTCCACCTTCCTCTCCCTCCTCCACCTTCCTCTCCCTCCCTCGCTCCCTCCCTCCACCTTCCTCTCCCTCCCTCGCTCCCTCCCTCCACCTTCCTCTCCCTCCCTCGCTCCCTCCCTCCACCTTCCTCTCCCTCCTCGCTCCCTCCCTCCACCTTCCTATCCCTCCCTCGCTCCCTCCCCTCCACCTTCCTCTCCCTCCCTCGCTCCCTCCCTCCACCTTCCTCTCCCTCCCTCGCTCCCTCCCTCCACCTTCCTCTCCCTCCCTCGCTCCCTCCCTCCACCTTCCTCTCCCTCCCTCGCTCCCTCCCTCCACCTTCCTCTCCCTCCCTCGCTCCCTCCCTCCACCTTTCTCTCCCTCCCTCGCTCCCTCCCTCCACCTTCCTCTCCCTCCCTCGCTCCCTCCCTCCACCTTCCTCTCCCTCCCTCGCTCCCTCCCTCCACCTTCCTCTCCCTCGCTCCCTCCCTCCACCTTCCTCTCCCTCGCTCCCTCCCTCCACCTTCCTCTCCCTCGCTCCCTCCCTCCACCTTCCTCTCCCTCGCTCCCTCCCTCCACCTTCCTATCCCTCGCTCCCTCCCTCCACCTTCCTCTCCCTACACCTTCCTCTCCCTCCCTCGCTCCCTCCCTCCACTTTCCTCTCCCTACCCTCGCTCCCTCCCTCCACTTTCCTCTCCCTCCCTCCACTTTCCTCTCCCTCCCTCCACCTTCCTCTCCCTCCCTCCACCTTCCTCTCCGTCCCTCCACCATCCTCTCCCTCCCTCCACCTTCCTCTCCCTCCCTCGCTCCCTCCCTCCACCTTCCTCTCCCTCGCTCCTCCCTCCACCTTCCTCTCCCTCGCTCCCTCCCTCCACCTCGCTCCCTCCCTCCACCTTCCTCTCCCTCGCTCCCTCCCTCCACCTCCCTCTCCCTCGCTCCCTCCCTCCACCTCCTCTCCCTCGCTCCCTCCCTCCACCTCCCTCTCCCTCGCTCCCTCCTCCACCTCCCTCTCCCTCGCTCCCTCCCTCCACCTTCCTCTCCCTCGCTCCCTCCCTCCACCTTCCTCTCCCTCGCTCCCTCCCTCCACCTCCTCCTCGCTCCCTCGCTCCCTCCCTCCACCTTTCCTCTCCCTCCTCGCTCCCTCCCTCCACTTCCTCTCCCTGCCCTCGCTCCCCTCCCTCCACTCTCTCTCTCCCTCCTCCTCCCTCCTCCTCTCTCACTCCCTCCACCTTCCTCTCACTCCCTCCACCTTCCTCTCACTCCCTCCCTCCACCTCCTCTCACTCCCTCCACCTTCCTCTCACTCCCTCCACCTTCCTCTCACTCCTCCACCTTCCTCTCACTCCCTCCACCTTCCTCTCACTCCCTCCACCTTCCTCTCACTCCCTCCACCTTCCTCTCACTCCCTCGCTCCCTCCCTCCACCTTCCTCTCCCTCCCTCGCTCCCTCCCTCCACCTTCCTCTCCGTCCCTCGCTCCCTCCCTCCACCTTCCTCTCCCTCCCTCGCTCCCTCCCTCCACTTTCCTCTCCCTCGCTCCCTCCCTCCACTTTCCTCTCCCTCGCTCCCTCCCCTCCACTTTCCTCTCCCTCGCTCCCTCCCTCCACCTTCCTCTCCCTCGCTCCCCTCCCTCCACCTTCCTCTCGTGACACCTTCCTCTCCCTCCCTCGCTCCCTCCCTCCACTTTCCTCTCCCTCCCTCGCTCCCTCCTCCACTTTCCTCTCCCTCCCTCCACTTTCCTCTCCCTCCCTCCACCTACCTCTCCCTCCCTCCACCTTCCTCTCCGTCCCTCCACCTTCCTCTCCGTCCCTCCACCTTCCTCTCCGTCCCTCCACCTTCCTCTCCCTCCCTCCACCATCCTCTCCCTCCCTCCACCTTCCTCTCCCTCCTCGCTCCCTCCCTCCACCTTCCTCTCCCTCGCTCCCTCCCTCCACCTTCCTCTCCCTCGCTCCCTCCCTCCACCTTCCTCTCCCTCGCTCCCTCCCTCCACCTTCCTCTCCCTCGCTCCCTCCCTCCACCTCCCTCTCCCTCGCTCCCTCCCTCCACCTCCCTCTCCCTCGCTCCCTCCCTCCACCTCCCTCTCCCTCGCTCCCTCCCTCCACCTCCCTCTCCCTCGCTCCCTCCCTCCACCTTCCTCTCCCTCGCTCCCTCCCTCCACCTTCCTCTCCCTCGCTCCCTCCCTCCACCTTCCTCTCCCTCCCTCGCTCCCTCCCTCCACTTTCCTCTCCCTCCCTCGCTCCCCTCCCTCCACTTTCCTCTCCCTCCCTCGCTCCCTCCCTCCACTTTCCTCTCCCTCCCTCGCTCCCTCCCTCCACTTTCCTCTCCCTCCCTCGCTCCCTCCCTCCACCTTCCTCTCACTCCCTCCACCTTCCTCTCACTCCCTCCACCTTCCTCTCACTCCCTCCACCTTCCTCTCACTCCCTCCACCTTCCTCTCACTCCCTCCACCTTCCTCTCACTCCCTCCACCTTCCTCTCACTCCCTCCACCTTCTTCTCACTCCCCTCCACCTTCCTCTCCCTCCCTCGCTCCCTCCCTCCACCTTCCTCTCCCTCCCTCGCTCCCTCCCTCCACCTTCCTCTCACTCCCTCCACCTTCCTCTCACTCCCTCCACCTTCCTCTCACTCCCTCCACCTTCCTCTCACTCCCTCCACCTTCCTCTCACTCCCTCCACCTTCTTCTCACTCCCTCCACCTTCCTCTCCCCTCCCTCCACCTTCCTCTCCCTCCCTCGCTCCCTCCCTCCACCTTCCTCTCCGTCCCTCGCTCCCTCCCTCCACCTTCCTCTCCCTCCCTCGCTCCCTCCCTCCACTTTCCTCTCCCTCGCTCCCTCCCTCCACTTTCCTCTCCCTCGCTCCCCTCCCTCCACCTTCCTCTCCCTCGCTCCCTCCCTCCACCTTCCTCTCCTGACACCTTACACTCCCTCCCTCGCTCCCTCCCTCCAATTTCCTCACCCTCCCTCGCTCCCTCCCTCCACTTTGCTCTCCCTCCCTTGCTCCCTCCCTCCACCTTCCTCTCCCTCGCTCCCTCCCTCCACCTTCCTCTCCCTCGCTCCCTCCCTCCACCTCCCTCTCCCTCGCTCCCTCCCTCCACATCACTCTCCCTCGCTCCCTCGCTTCCTCCCTCCACCTCCCTCTCCCTCGCTCCCTCCCTCCACCTCCCTCTCCATCGCTCCCTCCCTCCACCTCCCTCTCCATCGCTCCCTCCCTCCACCTCCCTCTCCATCGCTCCCTCCCTCCACCTTCCTCTCCCTCGCTCCCTCCCTCCACCTCCCTCTCCCTCGCTCCCTCCCTCCACCTCCCTCTCCCTCGCTCACTCCCTCCACTCCCTCTCCCTCGCTCCCTCCCTCCACCTCCCTCTCCCTCGCTCCCTCCCTCCATCTTCCTCTCCCTCGCTCCCTCCCTCCATCTTCCTCTCACTCCCTCCATCTTCCTCTCTCTCCATCCATCTTCCGCTCCCTCCCTCCATCTTCCGCTCCCTCCCTCCATCTTCCGCTCCCTCCCTCCATCTTCCGCTCCCTCCCTCCATCTTCCGCTCCCTCCCTCCATCTTCCGCTCCCTCCCTCCATCTTCCGCTCCCTCCCTCCATCTTCCGCTCCCTCCCTCCATCTTCCGCTCCCTCCCTCCATCTTCCGCTCCCTCCCTCCATCTTCCTCTCCCTCCCTCCATCTTCCTCTCCCTCCCTCCATCTTCCTCTCCCTCCCTCCATCTTCCTCTTCCTCCCTCCATCTTCCTCTCCCTCCCTCCATCTTCCTCTCCCTCCCTCCACCTTCCTCTCCCTCCCTCCACCTTCCTCTCCCTCCCTCCACCTTCCTCTCCCTCCCTCCACCTTCCTCTCCCTCCACCTCCCTCTCCCTCGCTCCCTCCACCTCCCTCTCCCTCGCTCACTCCCTCCACCTCCCTCTCCCTCGCTCCCTCCCTCCACCTCCCTCTCCCTCGCTCCCTCCCTCCACCTTCCTCTCCCTCGCTCCCTCCCTCCACCTTCCTCTCCCTCGCTCCCTCCCTCCACCTTCCTCTCCCTCGCTCCCTCCCTCCATCTTCCTCTCCCTCCCTCGCTCCCTCCCTCCACCTTCCTCTCCCTCGCTCCCTCCCTCCACCTTCCTCTCCCTCGCTCCCTCCCTCCACCTTCCTCTCCCTCGCTCCCTCCCTCCACCTCCCTCTCCCTCGCTCCCTCCCTCCATCTTCCTCTCCATCGCTCCCTCCCTCCATCTTCCGCTCCCTCGCTCCCTCCCTCCATCTTCCGCTCCCTCCTCCATCTTCCGCTCCCTCCCTCCATCTTCCGCTCCCTCCCTCCATCTTCCGCTCCCTCCCTCCATCTTCCGCTCCCTCCCTCCATCTTCCGCTCCCTCCCTCCATCTTCCGCTCCCTCCCTCCATCTTCCGCTCCCTCCCTCCATCTTCCGCTCCCTCCCTCCATCTTCCGCTCCCTCCCTCCATCTTCCGCTCCCTCCCTCCATCTTCCTCTCCCTCCCTCCATCTTCCTCTCCCTCCCTCCATCTCTTCCTCTCCCTCCCTCCATCTTCCTCTCCCTCCTTCCATCTTCCTCTCCCTCCCTCCATCTTCCTCTCCCTCCCTCCATCTTCCTCTCCCTCCCCTCCATCTTCCTCTCCCCTCCCCTCCATCTTCCTCTCCCTCCCTCCATCTTCCTCTCCCTCCCTCCACCTTCCTCTCCCTCCCTCCACCTTCCTCTCCCTCCCTCCACCTTCCTCTCCCTCCTCCACCTTCCTCTCCCTCCCTCCACCTTCCTCTCCCTCCACCTCCCTCTCCCCTCGCTCCCTCCACCTCCCTCTCCCTCGCTCACTCCCTCCACCTCCCTCTCCCTCGCTCCCTCCCTCCACCTCCCTCTCCCTCGCTCCCTCCCTCCACCTTCCTCTCCCTCGCTCCCCTCCCTCCACCTTCCTCTCCCTCGCTCCCTCCCTCCACCTTCCTCTCCCTCGCTCCCTCCCTCCACCTTCCTCTCCCTCGCTCCCTCCCTCCATCTTCCTCTCCCTCCCTCGCTCCTCCCTCCACCTTCCTCTCCCTCCCTCCACCTTCCTCTCCCTCCCTCCACCTTCCTCTCCCTCCCTCCACCTTCCTCTCCCTCCCTCCACCTTCCTCTCCCTCCCTCCACCTTCCTCTCACTCCCTCCACCTTCCTCTCACTCCCTACACCTTCCTCTCCCTCCCCTCCACCTTCCTCTCCTCCCTCCACCTTCCTCTCCCTCCCTCCACCTTCCTCTCCCTCCCTCCACCTTCCTCTCCCTCCCTCCACCTTCCTCTCCCTCCCTCGCTCCCTCCCTCCACCTTCCTCTCCCTCGCTCCTCCTCCACCTTCCTCTCCCTCGCTCCCTCCCTCCACCTTCCTCTCCCTCGCTCCCGCCCTCCACCTTCCTCTCCCTCGCTCCCTCCCTCCATCTTCCTCTCCCTCCCTCCATCTTCCGCTCCCCTCCCTCCATCTTCCGCTCCCTCCCTCCATCTTCCGCTCCCTCCCTCCATCTTCCGCTCCCTCCCTCCATCTTCCGCTCCCTCCCTCCATCTTCCGCTCCCTCCCTCCATCTTCCGCTCCCTCCCTCCATCTTCCGCTCCCTCCCTCCATCTTCCCCTCCCTCCCTCCATCTTCCCCTCCCTCCCTCCATCTTCCCCTCCCTCCCTCCATCTTCCCCGCCCTCCCTCCATCTTCCCCCGCCCTCCCTCCATCTTCCCCGCCCCTCCCTCCATCTTCCCCGCCCTCCCTCCATCTTCCCCGCCCTCCCTCCATCTTCCCCGCCCTCCCTCCATCTTCCCCGCCCTCCCTCCATCTTCCCCGCCCTCCCTCCATCTTCCCCGCCCTCCCTCCATCTTCCCCGCCCTCCCTCCATCTTCCCCGCCCTCCCTCCATCTTCCCCGCCCTCCCTCCATCTTCCCCGCCCTCCCTCCATCTTCCCCGCCCTCCCTCCATCTTCCCCCGCCCTCCCTCCATCTTCCCCGCCCTCCCTCCATCTTCCCCGCCCTCCCTCCATCTTCCCGCCCTCCCTCCATCTTCCCCGCCTCCCCTCCATCTTCCCGCCCCTCCCTCCATCTTCCCCGCCCTCCCTCCATCTTCCCCGCCCTCCCTCCATCTTCCCCGCCCTCCCTCCATCTTCCCCGCCCTCCCTCCACCTTCCCCGCCCCTCGCTCCCTCCACCTTCCTCTCCCTCCCTCGCTCCCTCGCTCCCTCCCTCCACCTTCCTCTCCCTCCCTCGCTCCCTCCCTCCACCTTCCTCTCCCTCCCTCCACCTTCCTCTCACTCCCTCCACCTTCCTCTCACTCCCTCCACCTTCCTCTCACTCACCTCCCTCTCCCTCGCTGCCTCCCTCCACCTTCCTCGCCCTCGCTGCCCTCCCTCCACCTTCCTCGCCCTCGCTGCCTCCCTCCACCTTCCTCGCCCTCGCTGCCTCCCTCCACCTTCCTCGCCCTCGCTGCCTCCCTCCACCTTCCTCGCCCTCGCTCCCTCCCCTCCACCTTCCTCCTCCTCTCCCTCGCTCCCTCCCTCCACCTTCCTCTTCCTCGCTCCCTCCCTCCACCTTCCTCCTCCCTCGCTCCCTCCCTCCACCTTCCTCTCCCTCCCTCGCTCCCTCCCTCCACTTTCCTCTCCCTCCCTCGCTCCCTCCCTCCACCTTCCTCTCACTCCCTCCACCTTCCTCTCACTCCCTCCACCTTCCTCTCACTCCCTCCACCTTCCTCTCACTCCCTCCACCTTCCTCTCACTCCCTCCACCTTCCTCTCCCTCGCTCCCTCCCTCCACCTTCCTCTCCCTCCCTCCACCTTCCGCTCCCTCCCTCCATCTTCCGCTCCCTCCCTCCACCTTCCGCTCCCTCCCTCCATCTTCCGCTCCCTCCCTCCATCTTCCGCTCCCTCCCTCCATCTTCCGCTCCCTCCCTCCATCTTCCGCTCCCTCCCTCCATCTTCCGCTCCCTCCCTCCATCTTCCGCTCCCTCCCTCCATCTTCCGCTCCCTCCCCTCCATCTTCCGCTCCCCTCCCTCCATCTTCCGCTCCCTCCCTCCATCTTCCCCGCCCTCCCTCCATCTTCCCCGCCCTCCCTCCATCTTCCCCGCCCTCCCTCCATCTTCCCCGCCCTCCCTCCATCTTCCCCGCCCTCCCTCCATCTTCCCCGCCCTCCCTCCATCTTCCCCGCCCTCCCTCCATCTTCCCCGCCCTCCCTCCATCTTCCCCGCCCTCCCTCCATCTTCCCCGCCCTCCCTCCATCTTCCCCGCCCTCCCTCCATCTTCCCCGCCCTCCCTCCATCTTCCCCCGCCCTCCCTCCATCTTCCCCGCCCTCCCTCCATCTTCCCCTCCCTCCCTCCATCTTCCCCTCCCTCCCTCCATCTTCCCCTCCCTCCCTCCATCTTCCCCTCCCTCCCTCCATCTTCCCCGCCCTCCCTCCATCTTCCCCGCCCTCCCTCCATCTTCCCCGCCCTCCCTCCATCTTCCCCGCCCTCCCTCCATCTTCCCCGCCCTCCCTCCATCTTCCCCGCCCTCCCTCCATCTTCCCCGCCCTCCCTCCATCTTCCCCGCCCTCCCTCCATCTTCCCCGCCCTCCCTCCATCTTCCCCGCCCTCCCTCCATCTTCCCCGCCCTCCCTCCATCTTCCCCGCCCTCCCTCCATCTTCCCCGCCCTCCCTCCATCTTCCCCGCCCCTCCCTCCATCTTCCCCGCCCTCCCTCCATCTTCCCCCGCCCTCCCTCCATCTTCCCCGCCCTCCCTCCAACTTCCCCGCCCTCCCTCCACCTTCCCCGCCCTCCCTCCACCTTCCCCGCCCTCTCCTCCACCTTCCCCGCCCTCCTCCACCTTCCCCGCCCTCCCTCCACCTTCCCCGCCCTCCCTCCACCTTCCCGCCCTCCCTCCACCTTCCCCGCCCTCCCTCCACCTTCCCCGCCCTCCCTCCACCTTCCCCGCCCTCCCTCCACCTTCCCGCCCTCCTCCACCTCCCTCGCCCTCCCTCCACCTCCCTCGCCCTCCCTCCACCTTCCTCGCCCTCCCTCGCTCCCCTCCCTCGCCTCCCTCCCTCGCTCCCTCCCTCCACCTTCCTCTCCCTCGCTCCCTCCCTCCACCTTCCTCTCCCTCGCTCCCTCCCTCCACCTTCCCCGCCCTCGCTCCCTCCCTCCACCTTCCCCGCCCTCGCTCCCTCCCTCCACCTTCCCCGCCCTCGCTCCCTCCCTCCACCTTCCCCGCCCTCGCTCCCTCCCTCCACCCTTCCCCGCCCTCGCTCCCTCCCTCCACCTTCCCCGCCCTCGCTCCCTCCCTCCACCTTCCCCGCCCTCGCTCCCTCCCCTCCACCTTCCCCCGCCCTCGCTCCCTCCCTCCACCTTCCCCGCCCTCGCTCCCTCCCTCCACCTTCCCCGCCCTCGCTCCCGCCCTCCACCTTCCGCTCCCTCGCTCCCGCCCTCCACCTTCCGCTCCCTCGCTCCCTCCCTCCACCTTCCGCTCCCTCGCTCCCGCCCTCCACCTTCCGCTCCCTCGCTCCCGCCCCTCCACCTTCCGCTCCCTCGCTCCCGCCCTCCACCTTCCGCTCCCCTCGCTCCCTCCCTCCCATGACCTTCGCCCTCGCTCCCTCCACCTTCGCCATCCCTCCATCTCTCCCTCCCTCCACCTTCGCCCTCCCTCCCTCCATCTCAGTCTCCCTCACCATCTCCCTCACAATCTGCCTCCAACTCACTCTTCCCCTCCCTCCCTCCCTCCCTCCCTCCATATCCCTCGCCCACCCTCCACCTCTCCATCCCTCCCTCCTTCCCTCCCTCCCTCCCTCCCTCCCTCTCCCTCTCTCTCCATCTTCCTCTCCCTCCCCTCAATCTTCCTGTCCCTCCCTCACTCCCTCTCTACATCTCCCACTCCCTCCCTCCATCTTTCTCTCCCTCACTCCCTCCCTCCATCTTCCTCTCCCTCGCTCCCTCCCTCCACCTTCCTCTCCCTCCCTCACTCCCTCCCTCCACCTTCCTCTCCCTCCCTCGCTCCCTCCCTCCACCTTCCTCGCCCTCGCTCCCTCCCTCCACCTTCCTCGCCTCGCTCCCTCCCTCCACCTTCCTCGCCCTCGCTCCCTCCCTCCACCTTCCTCGCCCTCGCTCCCTCCCTCCACCTTCCTCGCCCTCGCTCCCTCCCTCCACCTTCCTCGCCCTCGCTCCCTCCCTCCACCTTCCTCGCCCTCGCTCCCTCCCTCCACCTTCCTCGCCCTCGCTCCCTCCCTCCACCTTCCTCGCCCACGCTCCCTCCCTCCACCATCCTCGCCCTCGCTCCCTCCCTCCACCATCCTCGCCCTCGCTCCCTCCCTCCACCTTCCTCGCCCTCGCTCCCTCCCTCCACCTCCTCGCCCTCGCTCCCCTCCCTCCACCTTCCTCGCCCTCGCTCCCTCCCTCCACCTTCCTCGCCCTCGCTCCTCCCTCCACCTTCCTCGCCCTCGCTCCCTCCCTCCACCTTCCTCGCCCTCGCTCCCTCCCTCCACCTTCCTCGACCTCGCTCCCTCCCCTCCACCTTCCTCGCCCTCGCTCCCTCCCTCCACCTTCCCCTCCCTCGCTCCCTCCCTCCACCTTCCCCTCCCTCGCTCCCTCCTTCCACCTTCCCCTCCTCGCTCCCGCCTTCCACCTTCCGCTCCCTCGCTCCCTCCGTCCACCTTCCTCTAGCTCGCTACCTCCCTCCACCTTCCTCTCCCTCGCTCCCGCCCTCCACCTTCGCCCTCCCTCGCTCCCTCCCTCCACCTTCGCCCGCCCTCCCTCGCTCCCTCCCTTCGCCTTCGCCCTCCCTCCCACCACCTTCGCCCTCCCTCCCTCCCTCCCTCCACCTTCGCCCTCCCTCCCTCCTCCTCCTTTCGCCCTCCCTCCCTCCCTCCACCTTCGCCCTCCCTCCCTCCCTCCCTCCACCTTCGCCCTCCCTCCCTCCCTCCACCTTCGCCCTCCCTCCCTCCCTCCACCTTCGCCCTCCCTCCCTCCCTCCACCTTCGCCCCTCCCTCCCTCCCCTCCACCTTCGCCCTCCCTCCCTCCCTCCACCTTCGCCCTCCCCTCCCTCCCTCCACCTTCGCCCTCCCTCCCTCCCTCCCTCCACCTTCGCCCTCCCTCCCTCCCTCCCTCCACCTTTCGCCCTCCCTCCCCTCCCTCCCTCCACCTTTGCCCTCCCTCCCTCCCTCCTTCCACCTTCGCCCTCCCTCCCTCCATCTCAGTCTCCCTCACCATCTGCCTCCAACTCACTCTTCCCCTCCCTCCCTCCCTCCATATCCCTCGCCCACCCCTCCCTCCCTCCATATCCCTCGCCCACCCTCCCTCTCTACATCTCCCTCTCCCCTCCCTCCCTCCTTCTCCCTCTCCCTCCTTCTCCCTCTCCCTCCCTCCCTCACTCCCTCTCCCTCTCTCTCCATCTTCCTCTCCCTCCCTCAATCTTCCTGTCCCTCTCTCACTCCCTCTCTACATCTCCCTCTCCCTCACTCCCTCCCTCACTCCCTCCCTCCATCTTCCTCTCCCTCACTCCCTCACTCCATCTTCCTCTCCCTCGCTCCCACCCTCCACCTTCCTCTCCCTCCCTCGCTCCCTCCCTCCACCTTCCTCTCCCTCCCTCGCTCCCTTCCTCCACCCTCTCCCTCCCTCGCTCCCTCCCTCCACCTTCCTCTCCCCTCCCTCGCTCCCTCCCTCCACCTTCCTCTCCCTCCCTCGCTCCCTCCTTCCTCTCCCTCCCTCGCTCCCTCCCTCCACCTTCCTCGCCCTCGCTCCCCTCCCTCCACCTTCCTCGCCCTCGCTCCCTCCCTCCACCTTCCTCGCCCTCGCTCCCTCCACCTTCCTCGCCCCTCAGCTCCCCTCCACCTTCCTCGCCCCCTCGCCTCCCTCCACCTTCCTCTCCCTCGCTCCCTCCCTCCACCTTCCTCTCCCTCGCTCCCTCCCTCCACCTTCTCTCCCTCGCTCCCTCCTTCCACCTTCCTCTCCCTCGCTCCCTCCTTCCACCTTCTCTCACTCGCTCCCTCCCTCCACCTTCCTCTCCCTCCCTTGCTTCCTCCCTCCACCTTCCTCTCCCTCCCTCGCTCCCTCCCTCCACCTTCCTCTCCCTCCCTCGCTCCCTCCCTCCACCTTCCTCTCCCTCCCTCGCTCCCTCCCTCCACCTTCCTCTCCCTCCCTCGCTCCCTCCCTCCACCTTCCTCTCCCTCCCTCGCTCCCTCCCTCCACCTTCCTCTCCCTCCCTCGCTCCCTCCCTCCACCTTCCTCTCCCTCCCTCGCTCCCTCCCCTCCACCTTCCTCTCCTCCCTCGCTCCCTCCCTCCACCTTCTCTCCCTCCCTCCACCTTCCTCTCCTCCCTCCACCTTCCTCTCCCTCCCTCCACCTTCCTCTCCCTCCCTCCACCTTCCTCTCCCTCCCTCCACCTTCCTCTCCCTCCCTCCACCTTCCTCTCCCTCGCTCCCCTCCCTCCACCTTCCTCTCCCTCCCTCCACCTTCCTCTCCCTCCCTCCACCTTCCTCTCCCTCCCTCCACCTTCCTCTCCCTCCCTCCACCTTCCTCTCCCTCCCTCCACCTTCCTCTCCCTCCACCTTCCTCTCCCTCCACCTTCCTCTCCCTCCACCTTCCTCTCCCTCCCTCACCTTCCTCTCCCTCCCTCCACCTTCCTCTCCCTCCCTCCACCTTCCGCTCCCTCCCTCCACCTTCCTCTCCTCCCTCCACCTTCCTCTCCCTCCACCTTCCTCTCCCTCCCTCCACCTTCCCCTCCCTCCACCTTCCTCTCCCTCCCTCCACCTTCCCTCTCCCTCCCTCCACCTTCCTCTCCCTCCCTCCACCTTCCTCTCCCTCCCTCCACCTTCCTCTCCCTCCCTCCACCTTCCTCTCCCTCCCTCCACCTTCCGCTCCCTCCCTCCACCTTCCGCTCCCTCCCTCCACCTTCCGCTCCCTCCCTCCACCTTCCGCTCCCTCCCTCCACCTTCCGCTCCCTCCCTCCACCTTCCGCTCCCTCCCTCCACCTTCCGCTCCCTCCCTCCACCTTCCGCTCCCTCCCTCCACCTTCCCCTCCCTCCCTCCACCTTCCCCTCCCTCCCTCCACCTTCCCCTCCCTCCCTCCACCTTCCCCGCCCTCCCTCCACCTTCCCCGCCCTCCCTCCACCTTCCCCGCCCTCCCTCCACCTTCCCCGCCCTCCCTCCACCTTCCCCGCCCTCCCTCCACCTTCCCCGCCCTCCCTCCATCTTCCCCGCCCTCCCTCCATCTTCCCCGCCCTCCCTCCATCTTCCCCGCCCTCCCTCCATCTTCCCCGCCCCTCCCTCCATCTTCCCCGCCCTCCCTCCATCTTCCCCGCCCCTCCCTCCATCTTCCCCGCCCTCCCTCCATCTTCCCCGCCCTCCCTCCATCTTCCCCGCCCTCCCTCCATCTTCCCCGCCCTCCCTCCATCTTCCCCGCCCTCCCTCCATCTTCCCCGCCCTCCCTCCATCTTCCCCGCCCTCCCTCCATCTTCCCCGCCCTCCCTCCATCTTCCCCGCCCTCCCTCCATCTTCCCCGCCCTCCCTCCATCTTCCCCGCCCTCCCTCCATCTTCCCCCGCCCTCCCTCCATCTTCCCCGCCCTCCCTCCATCTTCCCCGCCCTCCCTCCATCTTCCCCGCCCTCCCTCCATCTTCCCCGCCCTCCCTCCATCTTCCCCGCCCTCCCTCCATCTTCCCCGCCCTCCTCCATCTTCCCCGCCCTCCCTCCATCTTCCCCGCCCTCCCTCCATCTTCCCCGCCCTCCCTCCATCTTCCCCGCCCTCCCTCCATCTTCCCCGCCCTCCCTCCATCTTCCCCGCCCTCCCTCCATCTTCCCCGCCCTCCCTCCATCTTCCCCGCCCTCCCTCCATCTTCCCCGCCCTCCCTCCATCTTCCCCGCCCTCCCTCCATCTTCCCCGCCCTCCCTCCATCTTCCTCGCCCTCCCTCCATCTTCCTCGCCCTCCCTCCATCTTCCTCGCCCCCCCTCCCTCCACCTTCCTCGCCCTCCCTCCACCTTCCTCGCCCTCCCTCCACCTTCCTCGCCCTCCCTCGCTCCCTCCCTCGCTCCCTCCCTCCACCTTCCCCGCCCTCGCTCCCTCCCTCCACCTTCCCCGCCCTCGCTCCCTCCCTCCACCTTCCCCCGCCCTCGCTCCCTCCCTCCACCTTCCCCGCCCCTCGCTCCCGCCCTCCACCTTCCGCTCCCTCGCTCCCGCCCTCCACCTTCCGCTCCCTCGCTCCCGCCCTCCATCTTCCGCTCCCTCGCTCCCTCCCTCCCATGACCTTCGCCCTCGCTCCCTCCACCTTCGCCATCCCTCCAATCTCTCCCTCCCTCCACCTTCGCCCTCCCTCCCTCCAACTTCGCCCTACCTCCCTCCCACCCTCCAACTTCGCCCTCCTTCACTCCCTCCCACCACCCTTGCTCCCTCCCTCCCTCCACCTTTGCCCTCCCTCCCTCCCTCCTTCCACCTTCGCCCTCCCTCCCTCCATCTCAGTCTCCCTCACCATCTCCCTCACAATCTGCCTCCAACTCACTCTTCCCCTCCCTCCCTCCCTCCCTCCCTCCATATCCCTCGCCCACCCTCCACCTCTCCATCTCCCCCTCCCTCCCTCCTTCCCTCCCTCCCTCCCTCTCCCTCTCTCTCCATCTTCCTCTCCCTCCCTCAATCTTCCTGTCCCTCCCTCACTCCCTCTCTACATCTCCCACTCCCTCCCTCCATCTTTCTCTCCCTCACTCCCTCCCTCCATCTTCCTCTCCCTCGCTCCCTCCCTCCACCTTCCTCTCCCTCCCTCGCTCCCTCCCTCCACCTTCCTCTCCCTCCCTCGCTCCCTCCCTCCACCTTCCTCGCCCTCGCTCCCTCCCTCCACCTTCCTCGCCCTCGCTCCCTCCACCTTCCTCGCCCTCGCTCCCTCCCTCCACCTTCCTCGCCCTCGCTCCCTCCCTCCACCTTCCTCGCCCTCGCTCCCTCCCTCCACCTTCCTCGCCCTCGCTCCCTCCCTCCACCTTCCTCGCCCTCGCCTCCCTCCCTCCACCTTCCTCGCTCTCGCTCCCTCCCTCCACCTTCCTCGCCCTCGCTCCCTCCCTCCACCTTCCTCGCCCTCGCTCCCTCCCTCCCACCATCCTCGCCCTCGCTCCCTCCCTCCACCTTCCTCGCCCTCGCTCCCTCCCTCCACCTTCCTCGCCCTCGCTCCCTCCCTCCACCTTCCTCGCCCTCGCTCCCTCCTCCACCTTCCTCGCCCTCGCTCCCTCCCTCCACCTTCCTCGCCCTCGCTCCCTCCCTCCACCTTCCTCGCCCTCGCTCCCTCCCTCCACCTTCCTCGCCCTCGCTCCCTCCCTCCACCTTCCTCGCCCTCGCTCCCTCCCTCCACCTTCCTCGCCCTCGCTCCCTCCCTCCACCTTCCTCGCCCTCGCTCCCTCCCTCCACCTTCCTCGCCCTCGCTCCCTCCCTCCACCTTCCCCTCCCTCGCTCCCTCCCTCCACCTTCCCCTCCCTCGCTCCCTCCCTCCACCTTCCCCTCCCTCGCTCCTCCCTCCACCTTCCCCTCCCTCGCTCCCCTCCTTCCACCTTCCCCTCCCTCGCTCCCTCCTTCCACCTTCCGCTCCCTCGCTCCCTCCCTCCACCTTCCTCTAGCTCGCTACCTCCCTCCACCTTCCTCTCCCTCGCTCCCCGCCCTCCACCTTCGCCCTCCTCGCTCCCTCCCTCCGCCTTCGCCCCGCCCTCCCTCGCTCCCTCCCTTCGCCTTCGCCCTCCCTCCCACCACCTTCGCCCTCCCTCCCTCCCTCCCTCCCTCCACCTTCGCCCTCCCTCCCTCCCTCCCTCCTCCTTCGCCCTCCCTCCCTCCCTCCACCTTCGCCCTCCCTCCCTCCCTCCCTCCTCCACCTTCGCCCTCCCTCCCTCCCTCCCTCCACCTTCGCCCTCCCTCCCTCCCTCCCTCCACCTTCGCCCTCCCTCCCTCCCTCCCTCCACCTTCGCCCTCCCTCCCTCCCTCCACCTTCGCCCTCCCTCCCTCCACCTTCGCCCTCCCTCCCTCCCGCCCTCCACCTTCGCCCTCCCTCGCTCCCTCCCTCCGCCTTCGCCCGCCCTCCCTCGCTCCCTCCCTTCGCCTTCGCCCTCCCTCCCACCACCTTCGCCCTCCCTCCCTCCCTCCCTCCCTCCACCTTCGCCCTCCCTCCCTCCCTCCCTCCTCCTTCGCCCTCCCTCCCTCCCTCCTCCTTCGCCCTCCCTCCCTCCCTCCTCCTTCGCCCTCCCTCCCTCCCTCCACCTTCGCCCTCCCTCCCTCCCTCCACCTTCGCCCTCCCTCCCTCCCTCCCTCCACCTTCGCCCTCCCTCCCTCCCTCCCTCCACCCTTCGCCCTCCCTCCCTCCCTCCACCTTCGCCCTCCCTCCCTCCCTCCTCCTTCGCCCTCCCTCCCTCCCTCCACCTTCGCCCTCCCTCCCTCCCTCCCTCCCTCCACCTTCGCCCTCCCTCCCCTCCCTCCCTCCACCTTCGCCCTCCCTCCCTCCCTCCCTCACCTTCGCCCTCCCTCCCTCCCTCCCTCCACCTTCGCCCTCCCTCCCTCCTTCCACCTTCGCCCTCCCTCCCTCCATCTCAGTCTCCCTCACCATCTCCCTCACCATCTGCCTCCAACTCACTCTTCCCCTCCCTCCCTCCCTCCATAACCCTCGCCCACCCTCCCTCCCTCCATATCCCTCGCCCACCCCTCCCTCTCTACATCTCCCTCTCCCTCCCTCCCTCCTTCTCCCCTCTCCCTCCCTCCCTCCTTCTCCCTCTCCCTCCCTCCCTCACAACCTCTCCCTCTCTCTCCATCTTCCTCTCCCTCCCTCAATCTTCCTGTCCCTCTCTCACTCCCTCTCTACATCTCCCTCTCCCTCACTCCCTCCCTCACTCCCTCCCTCCATCTTCCTCTCCTCACTCCCTCACTCCATCTTCCTCTCCCTCGCTCCCACCCTCCACCTTCCTCTCCCTCCCTCGCTCCCTCCCTCCACCTTCCTCTCCCTCCCTCGCTCCCATCCTCCACCTTCCTCTCCCTCCCTCGCTCCATTCCTCGACCCTCCTCTCCCTCCCTCGCTCCCTCCCTCCACCTTCCTCTCCCTCCTCGCCCCCTCCCCTCCACCTTCCTCTCCCTCCCTCGCTCCCTCCCTCCACCTTCCTCTCCCCCCTCGCTCCCTCCCTCCCTTCCTCGCCCTCGCTCCCTCCCTCCACCTTCCTCGCCCTCGCTCCCTCCCTCCACCTTCCTCGCCCTCGCTCCCTCCCTCCACCTTCCTCGCCCTCCCTCCCTCCACCTTCCTCTCCCTCGCTCCCTCCCTCCACCTTCCTCTCCCTCGCTCCCTCCCTCCACCTTCCTCTCCCTCGCTCCCTCCTTCCACCTTCCTCTCACTCGCTCCCTCCTTCCACCTTCCTCTCCCTCGCTCCCTCCTTCCACCTTCCTCTCCCTCGCTCCCTCCCTCCACCTTCCTCTCCCTCCCTCGCTCCCCTCCCTCCACCTTCCTCTCCCTCCCTCGCTCCCTCCCTCCACCTTCCTCTCCCTCCCTCGCTCCCTCCCTCCACCTTCCTCTCCCTCCCTCGCTCCTCCCTCCACCTTCCTCTCCCTCCCTCGCTCCCTCCCTCCACCTTCCTCTCCCTCCTCCACCTTCCTCTCCTCCCTCCACCTTCCTCTCCCTCGCTCCCTCCCTCCACCTTCCTCTCCCTCCCTCCACCTTCCTCTCCCTCCCTCCACCTTCCTCTCCCTCCCTCCACCTTCCTCTCCCTCCCTCCACCTTCCTCTCCCTCCACCTTCCTCTCCCTCCCTCCACCTTCCGCTCCCTCCCTCCACCTTCCGCTCCCTCCCTCCACCTTCCGCTCCCTCCCTCCACACTTCCGCTCCCTCCCTCCACCTTCCGCTCCCTCCCTCCACCTTCCGCTCCCTCCCTCCACCTTCCGCTCCCTCCCTCCACCTTCCGCTCCCTCCCTCCACCTTCTCTCCCTCCCTCCACCTTCCTCTCCCTCCCTCCACCTTCCTCTCCCTCCCTCCACCTTCCTCTCCCTCCCTCCACCTTCCTCTCCCTCCCTCCACCTTCCTCTCCTCCCTCCACCTTCCTCTCCCTCCCTCCACCTTCCTCTCCCTCCCTCCACCTTCCGCTCCCTCCCTCCACCTTCCTCGCCCTCGCTCCCTCTCTCCACCTTCCTCGCCCTCGCTCCCTCCCTCCACCTTCCTCGCCCTCGCTCCATCCCTCCACCTTCCTCGCCCTCGCTCCCTCCCTCCACCTTCCTCGCCCTCGCTCCCTCCCTCCACCTTCCCTCGCCCTCGCTCCCTCCCTCCACCTTCCTCGCCCCTCGCTCCCTCCCTCCACCTTCCTCGCCCTCGCTCCCTCCCTCCACCTTCCTCGCCCTCGCTTCCTCCCTCCACCTTCCTCGCCCTCAGCTTCCTCCCTCCACCTTCCTCGCCCTCGCTCCCTCCCTCCACCTTCCTCGCCCTCGCTCCCTCCCTCCACCTTCCTCGCCCTCGCTCCCTCCCTCCACCTTCCTCGCACTCGCTCCCTCCCTCCACCTTCCTCGCACTCGCTCCCTCCCTCCACCTTCCTCGCACTCGCTCCCTCCCTCCACCTTCCTCGCACTCGCTCCCTCCCCTCCACCTTCCTCGCACTCGCTCCCTCCCCTCCACCTTCCTCGCACTCGCTCCCTCCCTCCACCTTCCTCGCCCTCGCTCCCTCCCTCCACCTTCCTCGCTCCCTCCCTCCACCTTCCTCGCCCTCGCTCCCTCCCTCCACCATCCTCGCCCCTCGCTCCCTCCCTCCACCTTCCTCGCCCTCGCTCCCTCCCTCCACCTTCCTCGCCCTCGCTCCCTCCCTCCACCTTCCTCGCCCTCGCTCCCTCCCTCCACCTTCCTCGCCCCTCGCTCCCTCCCTCCACCTTCCTCGCCCTCGCTCCCTCCCTCCACCTTCCTCGCCCTCGCTCCCTCCCTCCACCTCCTCGCCCTCGCTCCCTCCCTCCACCTTCCTCTCCCTCGCTCCCTCCCTCCACCTTCCTCGCCCTCGCTCCCTCCCTCCACCTTCCTCGCCCTCGCTCCCTCCCTCCACCTTCCTCGCCCTCGCTCACTCCCTCCACCTTCCTCGCCCTCGCTCCCTCCCTCCACCTTCCTCGCCCTCGCTCCCTCCACCTTCCTCGCCCTCGCTCCCTCCACCTTCCTCGCCCTCGCTCCCCTCCACCTTCCCTCGCCCTCGCTCCCTCCACCTTCCTCGCCCTCGCTCCCTCCCTCCACCTTCCCCTCCCTCGCTCCCTTCCTCCACCTTCCTCGCCCCTCGCTCCCTCCCCCTCCACCTTCCCCTCCCTCGCTCCCTCCCTCCACCCTTCCCCTCCCTCGCTCCCTTCCTCCACCTTCCCCTCCCTCGCTCCCTTCCTCCACCTTCCCCTCCCTCGCTCCCTCCCTCCACCTTCCCCTCCCTCGCTCCCTCCCTCCACCTTCCTCGCACTCGCTCCCTCCCTCCACCTTCCTCGCACTCGCTCCCTCCCTCCACCTTCCTCGCACTCGCTCCCTCCCTCCACCTTCCTCGCACTCGCTCCCTCCCTCCACCTTCCTCGCCCTCGCTCCCTCCCTCCACCTTCCTCGCCCTCGCTCCCTCCCTCCACCTTCCTCGCCCTCGCTCCCTCCCTCCACCTTCCTCGCCCTCGCTCCCTCCCTCCACCTTCCTCGCCCTCGCTCCCTCCCTCCACCATCCTCGCCCTCGCTCCCTCCTCCACCTTCCTCGCCCTCGCTCCCTCCCTCCACCTTCCTCGCCCTCGCTCCCTCCACCTTCCTCGCCCTCGCTCCCTCCCTCCACCTTCCTCGCCCTCGCTCCCTCCTCCACCTTCCTCGCCCTCGCTCCCTCCCCTCCACCTTCCTCTCCCCTCGCTCCCTCCCTCCACCTTCCTCGCCCTCGCTCCCTCCCTCCACCCTCCTCGCCCTCAGCTCCCTCCCTCCACCTTCCTCGCCCTCGCTCCCTCCCTCCACCTTCCTCGCCCTCGCTCCCTCCCTCCACCTTCCTCGCCCTCGCTCACTCCCTCCACCTTCCTCGCCCTCGCTCCCTCCCTCCACCTTCCTCGCCCTCGCTCCCTCCACCTTCCTCGCCCTCGCTCCCTCCACCTTCCTCGCCCTCGCTCCCTCCCTCCACCTTCCCCTCCCTCGCTCCCTTCCTCCACCTTCCCCTCCCTCGCTCCCTTCCTCCACCTTCCTCGCCCTCGCTCCCTCCCTCCACCTTCCCCTCCCTCGCTCCCTTCCTCCACCTTCCCCTCCCTCGCTCCCTTCCTCCACCTTCCCCTCCCTCGCTCCCTCCCTCCACCTTCCCCTCCCTCGCTCCCCTCCCTCCACCTTCCCTCCCTCGCTCCCTCCCTCCACCTTCCCCTCCCTCGCTCCCTCCCTCCACCTTCCCTCCTCGCTCCTCCCTCCACCTTCCCCTCCCTCGCTCCCTCCCTCCACCTTCCCCTCCCTCGCTCCCTCCCTCCACCTTCCCCTCCCTCGCTCCCTCCCTCCACCTTCCCCTCCCTCGCTCCCTCCCTCCACCTTCCCCTCCCTCGCTCCCTCCCTCCACCTTCCCCTCCCTCGCTCCCTCCCTCCACCTTCCCCTCCCTCGCTCCCTCCCTCCACCTTCCCCTCCCTCGCTCCTCCCTCCACCTTCCCCTCCCTCGCTCCCTCCCTCCACCTTCCCCTCCCTCGCTCCCTCCCTCCACCTTCCCCTCCCTCGCTCCCTCCCTCCACCTTCCCCTCCCTCGCTCCCTCCCTCCACCTTCCCTCCCTCGCTCCCTCCCTCCACCTTCCCCTCCCTCGCTCCCTCCCTCCACCTTCCCCTCCCTCGCTCCCTCCCTCCACCTTCCCCTCCCTCGCTCCCTCCCTCACCTTCCCCTCCCTCGCTCCCTCCCTCCACCTTCCCCTCCCTCGCTCCCTCCCTCCACCTTCCCCTCCCTCGCTCCCTCCCTCCACCTTCCCCTCCCTCGCTCCCTCCCTCCACCTTCCCCTCCCTCGCTCCCTCCCTCCACCTTCCCCTCCCTCGCTCCCTCCCTCCACCTTCCCTCCCTCGCTCCCTCCCTCCACCTTCCCCTCCCTCGCTCCCTCCCTCCACCTTCCCCTCCCTCGCTCCCCTCCCTCCACCTTCCCCTCCCTCGCTCCCTCCCTCCACCTTCCCCTCCCTCGCTCCCTCCCTCCACCTTCCCCTCCCTCGCTCCCTCCCTCCACCTTCCCCTCCCTCGCTCCCTCGCTCCACCTTCCCCTCCCTCGCTCCCTCCCTCCACCTTCCCCTCCCTCGCTCCCTCCCTCCACCTTCCCCTCCCTCGCTCCCTCCCTCCACCTTCCCCTCCCTCGCTCCCTCCCTCCACCTTCCCCCTCCCTCGCTCCCTCCCTCCACCTTCCCCTCCCTCGCTCCCTCCCTCCACCTTCCTCTCCCTCGCTCCCTCCCTCCACTTTCCTCTCCCTCGCTCCCTCCCTCCACCTTCCTCTCCCTCGCTCCCTCCCTCCACCTTCCTCTCCTCGCTCCCTCCCTCCACCTTCCTCTCCCTCGCTCCCTCCCTCCACCTTCCTCTCCCTCGCTCCCTCCCTCCACCTTCCTCTCCCTCGCTCCCTCCCTCCACCTTCCTCTCCCTCGCTCCCTCCCTCCACCGTCCTCTCCCTCGCTCCCTCCCTCCACCTTCCTCGCCCTCGCTCCCTCCCTCCACCTTCCTCGCCCTCGCTCCCTCCCTCCACCTTCCTCTCCTCCCTCGCTCCCTCCCTCCACCTTCCTCTCCCTCGCTCCCTCCCTCCACCTTCCTCTCCCTCGCTCCCTCCCTCCACCTTCCTCTCCCTCGCTCCCTCCCTCCACCTTCCTCTCACTCGCTCCCTCCCTCCACCTTCCTCGCCCTCGCTCCCTCCCTCCACCTTCCTCGCCCTCGCTCCCCTCCTCCACCTTTCTCGCCCTCGCTCCCTCCCTCCACCTTCCTCGCCCTCGCTCCCTCCCTCCACCTTTCCTCGCCCTCGCTCCCTCCCTCCACCTTCCTCGCCCTCGCTCCCTCCCTCCACCTTCCTCGCCCTCGCTCCCTCCCTCCACCTTCCTCGCCCTCGCTCCCTCCCTCCACCCTTCCTCGCCCTCGCTCCCTCCCTCCACCTTCCTCTCCCTCGCTCCCTCCCTCCACCTTCCTCTCCCTCGCTCCCTCCCTCCACCTTCCTCTCCCTCGCTCCCTCCCTCCACCTTCCTCTCCCTCGCTCCCTCCCTCCACCTTCCTCTCCCTCGCTCCCTCCCTCCACCTTCCTCTCCCTCGCTCCCTCCCTCCACCTTCCTCTCCCTCGCTCCCTCCCTCCACCTTCGCCCTCCCTCCTCCACCTTCGCCCTCCCCTCCCTCCACCTTCGCCCTCCCTCCCTCCACCTTCGCCCTCCCTCCCTCCACCTTCGCCCTCCCTCCCTCCACCTTCGCCCCTCCCTCCCTCCACCCTTCGCCCTCCCTCCCTCCACCTTCGCCCTCCCTCCCTCCCTCCACCTTCGCCCTCCCTCCCTCCCTCCCACCACCCTCGCTCCCTCCTTCCACCTTCCTCTCCCTCGCTCCCCTCCCTCCAACTTCGCCCTCCCTCGCTCCACCTTCGCCCTCCCTCGCTCCCTCCCTCCACCTTCGCCCGCCTCCCTCGCTCCCTCTCTCCACCTTCGCCCGCACTCCCTCGCTCCCTCCCTCCAACTTCGCCCTCCCTCCCTCGCTCCCTCCTCCACCTTAGCCCTCCCTCCCTCGCTCCCTCCCTCCACCTTCGCCCTCCCTCCCTCCCTCCACCTTCGCCCTCGCTCCCTCCCTCCACCTTCGCCCTCGCTCCCTCCCTCCACCTTCGCCCTCCCTCCCTCCCTCCACCTTCGCCCTCCCTCCCTCCCTCCACCTTCGCCCTCCCTCCCCTCCCACCCACCACCCTCGCTCCCTCCCTCCACCTTCACCCTGCCTCCCTCCCTCCTTCCACCTTCCTCTCCCTCGCTCCCTCCTTCCACCTTTCTCTCCCTCGCGCCCTCCTTCCACCTTCCTCTCCCTCGCTCCCTCA
>NW_027139840.1:0-88201 GCF_035084215.1 Heptranchias perlo
TGTGGGAATGGGAAGCAGACAGAGAGACACAGACACCTGGCCGGATGTGGAATATTGAGAATAGTTGAAATGACTGTTCAGTTTTCGGTGTTGAAGAATATTGATGTTGCGGAGTGTGTCGCAGGAGCCATTGTCGCTAATCACTGAGCACCACATTTCCATTCTTTCCCCTCCACCCACTTTAGTTGCAGTTGTGTGTGTCGGAGATTCCGTCAGTTGTGCGGTCATGACCCCCTGTGGAAAAGTCACTGCAAGAAACACTGGCTGCTGTCAGAGTGAGTATTGGGTCAGAGGGTGTGTGCGTCTCCCCCGCGGGCCGTCGCCGCCTGCGGTACGCTGTGTGTGTGTGTGTGTTTGCCCCTCTGCAGCGCCCAGTGCTGTATGTTAGACTTATACTGTGCATTGTTATTTGTATTTGTCTCTCCTGACTCTTACTGTGTGCGTCTCCACACTGCCTTTACTGTGGACTCTTACTGTGTGCGTCTCTACACTTCCTTTACTGTGGACTCTTACTGTGTGCGTCTCTACACTTCCTTTACTGTGGACTCTTACTGTGTGCGTCTCTACACTGCCTTTACTGTGGACTCTGACTGTGTGCGTCTCCACACTTCCTTTACTGTGGACTCTTACTGTGTGCGTCTCTACACTGCCTTTACTGTGGACTCTTACTGTGTGCGTCTCCACACTGCCTTTACTGTGGACTCTGACTGTGTGCGTCTCTACACTGCCTTTACTGTGGACTCTTACTGTGTGCGTCTCCACACTTCCTTTACTGTGGACTCTTACTGTGTGCGTCTCTACACTGCCTTTACTGTGGACTCTTACTGTGTGCGTCTCTACACTGCCTTTACTGTGGACTCTGACTGTGTGCGTCTCTACACTGCCTTTACTGTGGACTCTGACTGTGTGCGTCTCCACACTGCCTTTACTGTGGACTCTGACTGTGTGCGTCTCTGCACTGCCTTTACTGTGGACTCTTACTGTGTGCGTCTCGACACTGCCTTTACTGTGGACTCTTACTGTGTGTGTCTCTACACTGCCTTTACTGTGGACTCTGACTGTGTGCGTCTCTACACTGCCTTTACTGTGGACTCTGACTGTGTGCGTCTCGACACTGCCTTTACTGTGGACTCTGACTGTGTGCGTCTCTACACTGCCTTTACTGTGGACTCTTATTGTGTGCGTCTCCACACTGCCTTTACTGTGGACTCTTACTGTGTGCGTCTCTACACTTCTTTTACTGTGGACTCTTACTGTGTGCGTCTCTACACTGCCTTTACTGTGGACTGTTACTGTGTGCGTCTCCACACTGCCTTTACTGTGGACTCTGACTGTGTGCGTCTCCACACTGCCTTTACTGTGGACTGTTACTGTGTGCGTCTCCACACTGCCTTTACTGTGGACTCTGACTGTGTGCGTCTCTACACTTCCTTTACTGTGGACTCTTACTGTGTGCGTCTCTACACTGCCTTTACTGTGGACTCTTACTGTGTGCATCTCTACACTGCCTTTACTGTGGACTCTTACTGTGTGCGTCTCCACACTGCCTTTACTGTGGACTGTTACTGTGTGCGTCTCCACACTGCCTTTACTGTGGACTCTGACTGTGTGCGTCTCCACACTTCCTTTACTGTGGACTCTTACTGTGTGCGTCTCCACACTGCCTTTACTGTGGACTCTGACTGTGTGCGTCTCTACACTGCCTTTACTGTGGACTCTTACTGTGTGCGTCTCTACACTTCCTTTACTGTGGACTGTTACTGTGTGCGTCTCTACACTTCCTTTACTGTGGACTCTGACTGTGTGCGTCTCTACACTGCCTTTACTGTGGACTCTGACTGTGTGCGTCTCCACACTGCCTTTACTGTGGACTCTTACTGTGTGCGTCTCTACACTGCCTTTACTGTGGACTCTTACTGTGTGCGTCTCTACACTGCCTTTACTGTGGACTCTTACTGTGTGCGTCTCTACACTGCCTTTACTGTGGACTCTTACTGTGTGCGTCTCTACACTGCCTTTACTGTGGACTCTTACTGTGTGCGTCTCTACACTGCCTTTACTGTGGACTCTTACTGTGTGCGTCTCTACACTGCCTTTACTGTGGACTCTTACTGTGTGCGTCTCTACACTGCCTTTACTGTGGACTCTTACTGTGTGCGTCTCTACACTGCCTTTACTGTGGACTCTTACTGTGTGCGTCTCTACACTGCCTTTACTGTGGACTCTGACTGTGTGCGTCTCTACACTGCCTTTACTGTGGACTCTTACTGTGTGCGTCTCTACACTGCCTTTACTGTGGACTCTGACTGTGTGCGTCTCTACACTGCCTTTACTGTGGACTCTGACTGTGTGCGTCTCTACACTGCCTTTACTGTGGACTCTGACTGTGTGCGTCTCTACACTGCCTTTACTGTGGACTCTTACTGTGTGCGTCTCGACACTGCCTTGACTGTGGACTCTTACTGTGTGCGTCTCCACACTGCCTTTACTGTGGACTCTTACTGTGTGCGTCTCTACACTGCCTTTACTGTGGACTCTTACTGTGTGCGTCTCTACACTGCCTTTACTGTGGACTGTTACTGTGTGCGTCTCGACACTGCCTTTACTGTGGACTCTGACTGTGTGCGTCTCTACACTGCCTTTACTGTGGACTGTTACTGTGTGCGTCTCCACACTGCCTTTACTGTGGACTCTTACTGTGTGCGTCTCTACACTTCCTTTACTGTGGACTCTTACTGTGTGCGTCTCTACACTGCCTTTACTGTGGACTCTGACTGTGTGCGTCTCGACACTGCCTTTACTGTGGACTCTTACTGTGTGCGTCTCTACACTGCCTTTACTGTGGACTGTGACTGTGTGCGTCTCTACACTGCCTTTACTGTGGACTCTTACTGTGTGCGTCTCTACACTGCCTTTACTGTGGACTCTGACTGTGTGCGTCTCTACACTGCCTTTACTGTGGACTCTTACTGTGTGCGTCTCTACACTGCCTTTACTGTGGACTCTTACTGTGTGCATCTCTACACTGCCTTTACTGTGGACTCTTACTGTGTGCGTCTCCACACTGCCTTTACTGTGGACTGTTACTGTGTGCGTCTCCACACTGCCTTTACTGTGGACTCTGACTGTGTGCGTCTCTACACTGCCTTTACTGTGGACTCTTACTGTGTGCGTCTCGACACTGCCTTTACTGTGGACTCTTACTGTGTGCGTCTCTACACTGCCTTTACTGTGGACTCTTACTGTGTGCGTCTCTACACTGCCTTTACTGTGGACTCTTACTGTGTGCGTCTCTACACTGCCTTTACTGTGGACTCTTACTGTGTGCGTCTCTACACTGCCTTTACTGTGGACTCTTACTGTGTGCGTCTCTACACTGCCTTTACTGTGGACTCTGACTGTGTGCGTCTCTACACTGCCTTTACTGTGGACTCTTACTGTGTGCGTCTCTACACTGCCTTTACTGTGGACTCTTACTGTGTGCGTCTCTACACTGCCTTTACTGTGGACTCTTACTGTGTGCGTCTCTACACTGCCTTTACTGTGGACTCTTACTGTGTGCGTCTCCACACTTCCTTTACTGTGGACTCTTACTGTGTGCGTCTCTACACTGCCTTTACTGTGGACTCTTACTGTGTGCGTCTCTACACTGCCTTTACTGTGGACTCTGACTGTGTGCGTCTCTACACTGCCTTTACTGTGGACTCTTACTGTGTGCGTCTCTACACTGCCTTTACTGTGGACTCTTACTGTGTGCGTCTCCACACTTCCTTTACTGTGGACTCTTACTGTGTGCGTCTCTACACTGCCTTTACTGTGGACTCTTACTGTGTGCGTCTCTACACTGCCTTTACTGTGGACTCTTACTGTGTGCGTCTCTACACTTCCTTTACTGTGGACTCTTACTGTGTGCGTCTCTACACTGCCTTTACTGTGGACTCTGACTGTGTGCGTCTCCACACTGCCTTTCCTGTGGACTCTTACTGTGTGCGTCTCTACACTGCCTTTACTGTGGACTCTGACTGTGTGCGTCTCTGCACTGCCTTTACTGTGGACTCTTACTGTGTGCGTCTCTACACTGCCTTTACTGTGGACTCTTACTGTGTGCGTCTCTACACTGCCTTTACTGTGGACTCTTACTGTGTGCGTCTCTACACTGCCTTTACTGTGGACTCTGACTGTGTGCGTCTCCACACTGCCTTTACTGTGGACTCTTACTGTGTGCGTCTCCACACTGCCTTTACTGTGGACTCTTACTGTGTGCGTCTCTACACTGCCTTTACTGTGGACTCTTACTGTGTGCGTCTCCACACTTCCTTTACTGTGGACTCTTACTGTGTGCGTCTCTACACTGCCTTTACTGTGGACTCTTACTGTGTGCGTCTCTACACTGCCTTTACTGTGGACTCTGACTGTGTGCGTCTCCACACTGCCTTTACTGTGGACTCTTACTGTGTGCGTCTCTACACTTCCTTTACTGTGGACTCTTACTGTGTGCGTCTCTACACTTCCTTTACTGTGGACTCTGACTGTGTGCGTCTCTGCACTGCCTTTACTGTGGACTCTTACTGTGTGCGTCTCTACACTGCCTTTACTGTGGACTCTTACTGTGTGCGTCTCTACACTGCCTTTACTGTGGACTCTTACTGTGTGCGTCTCTACACTGCCTTTACTGTGGACTCTTACTGTGTGCGTCTCTACACTGCCTTTACTGTGGACTCTTACTGTGTGCGTCTCTACACTGCCTTTACTGTGGACTCTTACTGTGTGCGTCTCTACACTGCCTTTACTGTGGACTCTTACTGTGTGCGTCTCTACACGGCCTTTACTGTGGACTGTTACTGTGTGCGTCTCCACACTGCCTTTACTGTGGACTCTTACTGTGTGCGTCTCTACACTGCCTTTACTGTGGACTCTGACTGTGTGCGTCTCTACACTGCCTTTACTGTGGACTCTGACTGTGTGCGTCTCTACACTGCCTTTACTGTGGACTCTGACTGTGTGCGTCTCTACACTGCCTTTACTGTGGACTCTGACTGTGTGCGTCTCTACACTGCCTTTACTGTGGACTCTGACTGTGTGCGTCTCTACACTTCCTTTACTGTGGACTCTTACTATGTGCGTCTCTACACTGCCTTTACTGTGGACTCTGACTGTGTGCGTCTCTACACTGCCTTTACTGTGGACTCTGACTGTGTGCGTCTCTACACTGCCTTTACTGTGGACTCTGACTGTGTGCGTCTCTACACTGCCTTTACTGTGGACTCTTACTGTGTGCGTCTCGACACTGCCTTGACTGTGGACTCTTACTGTGTGCGTCTCCACACTGCCTTTACTGTGGACTCTTACTGTGTGCGTCTCTACACTGCCTTTACTGTGGACTCTTACTGTGTGCGTCTCTACACTGCCTTTACTGTGGACTGTTACTGTGTGCGTCTCGACACTGCCTTTACTGTGGACTCTGACTGTGTGCGTCTCTACACTGCCTTTACTGTGGACTGTTACTGTGTGCGTCTCTACACTGCCTTTACTGTGGACTCTTACTGTGTGCGTCTCTACACTGCCTTTACTGTGGACTCTGACTGTGTGCGTCTCTACACTGCCTTTACTGTGGACTCTTACTGTGTGTGTCTCTACACTGCCTTTACTGTGGACTCTTACTGTGTGCGTCTCTACACTGCCTTTACTGTGGACTCTGACTGTGTGCGTCTCTACACTGCCTTTACTGTGGACTCTTACTGTGTGCGTCTCTACACTGCCTTTACTGTGGACTCTGACTGTGTGCGTCTCTACACTGCCTTGACTGTGGACTCTTACTGTGTGCGTCTCTACACTGCCTTTACTGTGGACTCTGACTGTGTGCGTCTCTACACTGCCTTTACTGTGGACTCTTACTGTGTGCGTCTCTACACTGCCTTTACTGTGGACTCTTACTGTGTGCGTCTCCACACTGCCTTTACTGTGGACTCTGACTGTGTGCGTCTCTACACTGCCTTTACTGTGGACTCTTACTGTGTGCGTCTCTACACTGCCTTTACTGTGGACTCTTACTGTGTGCGTCTCTACACTGCCTTTACTGTGGACTCTTACTGTGTGCGTCTCTACACTGCCTTTACTGTGGACTCTTACTGTGTGCGTCTCTACACTGCCTTTACTGTGGACTCTTACTGTGTGCGTCTCTACACTGCCTTTACTGTGGACTCTTACTGTGTGCGTCTCTACACTGCCTTTACTGTGGACTGTTACTGTGTGCGTCTCTACACTGCCTTTACTGTGGACTCTTACTGTGTGCGTCTCTACACTGCCTTTACTGTGGACTGTTACTGTGTGCGTCTCTACACTGCCTTTACTGTGGACTCTGACTGTGTGCGTCTCTACACTGCCTTTACTGTGGACTCTTACTGTGTGCGTCTCCACACTTCCTTTACTGTGGACTCTTACTGTGTGCGTCTCTACACTTCCTTTACTGTGGACTCTTACTGTGTGTGTCTCTACACTGCCTTTACTGTGGACTCTTACTGTGTGCGTCTCTACACTGCCTTTACTGTGGACTCTTACTGTGTGCGTCTCTACACTGCCTTTACTGTGGACTCTTACTGTGTGCGTCTCTACACTGCCTTTACTGTGGACTCTGACTGTGTGCGTCTCTACACTTCCTTTACTGTGGACTCTTACTGTGTGCGTCTCTACACTGCCTTTACTGTGGACTCTGACTGTGTGCGTCTCTGCACTGCCTTTACTGTGGACTCTGACTGTGTGCGTCTCTACACTTCCTTTACTGTGGACTCTTACTGTGTGCGTCTCTACACTGCCTTTACTGTGGACTCTGACTGTGTGCGTCTCTGCACTGCCTTTACTGTGGACTCTGACTGTGTGCGTCTCTACACTTCCTTTACTGTGGACTCTTACTGTGTGCGTCTCTACACTGCCTTTACTGTGGACTCTTACTGTGTGCGTCTCTACACTGCCTTTACTGTGGACTGTTACTGTGTGCGTCTCCACACTGCCTTTACTGTGGACTCTGACTGTGTGCGTCTCTACACTTCCTTTACTGTGGACTCTGACTGTGTGCATCTCTACACTGCCTTTACTGTGGACTCTTACTGTGTGCGTCTCCACACTGCCTTTACTGTGGACTCTGACTGTGTGCGTCTCCACACTGCCTTTACTGTGGACTCTGACTGTGTGCGTCTCCACACTGCCTTTACTGTGGACTCTTACTGTGTGCGTCTCCACACTGCCTTTACTGTGGACTCTGACTGTGTGCGTCTCTACACTTCCTTTACTGTGGACTCTTACTGTGTGCGTCTCTACACTGCCTTTACTGTGGACTCTGACTGTGTGCGTCTCTACACTTCCTTTACTGTGGACTCTTACTGTGTGCGTCTCTACACTTCCTTTACTGTGGACTCTTACTGTGTGCGTCTCTACACTGCCTTTACTGTGGACTCTGACTGTGTGCGTCTCTACACTGCCTTTACTGTGGACTCTGACTGTGTGCGTCTCTACACTTCCTTTACTGTGGACTCTTACTGTGTGCGTCTCTACACTTCCTTTACTGTGGACTCTTACTGTGTGCGTCTCTACACTGCCTTTACTGTGGACTCTTACTGTGTGCGTCTCTACACTTCCTTTACTGTGGACTCTGACTGTGTGCATCTCTACACTGCCTTTACTGTGGACTCTGACTGTGTGCGTCTCCACACTGCCTTTACTGTGGACTCTGACTGTGTGCGTCTCCACACTGCCTTTACTGTGGACTCTGACTGTGTGCGTCTCCACACTTCCTTTACTGTGGACTCTGACTGTGTGCGTCTCCACACTGCCTTTCCTGTGGACTCTGACTGTGTGCGTCTCCACACTGCCTTTACTGTGGACTCTTACTGTGTGCGTCTCTACACTGCCTTTACTGTGGACTCTTACTGTGTGCGTCTCTACACTTCCTTTACTGTGGACTGTTACTGTGTGCGTCTCTACACTGCCTTTACTGTGGACTCTGACTGTGTGCGTCTCCACACTGCCTTTACTGTGGACTCTGACTGTGTGCGTCTCCACACTGCCTTTACTGTGGACTCTTACTGTGTGCGTCTCTACACTGCCTTTACTGTGGACTCTTACTGTGTGCGTCTCTACACTTCCTTTACTGTGGACTGTTACTGTGTGCGTCTCTACACTTCCTTTACTGTGGACTCTTACTGTGTGCGTCTCTACACTGCCTTTACTGTGGACTCTGACTGTGTGCGTCTCTACACTGCCTTTACTGTGGACTCTTACTGTGTGCGTCTCTACACTGCCTTTACTGTGGACTCTTACTGTGTGCGTCTCTACACTTCCTTTACTGTGGACTCTTACTGTGTGCGTCTCTACACTGCCTTTACTGTGGACTCTGACTGTGTGCGTCTCTACACTTCCTTTACTGTGGACTCTGACTGTGTGCGTCTCTACACTGCCTTTACTGTGGACTCTGACTGTGTGCGTCTCTACACTTCCTTTACTGTGGACTCTTACTGTGTGCGTCTCTACACTTCCTTTACTGTGGACTCTGACTGTGTGCATCTCTACACTGCCTTTACTGTGGACTCTGACTGTGTGCGTCTCCACACTGCCTTTACTGTGGACTCTTACTGTGTGCGTCTCTACACTGCCTTTACTGTGGACTCTGACTGTGTGCGTCTCTACACTTCCTTTACTGTGGACTCTGACTGTGTGCGTCTCTACACTGCCTTTACTGTGGACTCTTACTGTGTGCGTCTCCACACTGCCTTTACTGTGGACTCTTACTGTGTGCGTCTCCACACTGCCTTTACTGTGGACTCTGACTGTGTGCGTCTCTACACTTCCTTTACTGTGGACTCTTCCTGTGTGCGTCTCTACACTGCCTTTACTGTGGACTCTTACTGTGTGCGTCTCTGCACTGCCTTTACTGTGGACTCTGACTGTGTGCGTCTCTACACTGCCTTTACTGTGGACTCTGACTGTGTGCGTCTCTACACTGCCTTTACTGTGGGCTCTTACTGTGTGCGTCTCTACACTGCCTTTACTGTGGACTCTGACTGTGTGCGTCTCTACACTGCCTTTACTGTGGACTGTTACTGTGTGCGTCTCTACACTTCCTTTACTGTGGACTCTTACTGTGTGCGTCTCTACACTGCCTTTACTGTGGGCTCTTACTGTGTGCGTCTCTACACTGCCTTTACTGTGGACTCTGACTGTGTGCGTCTCTACACTGCCTTTACTGTGGACTGTTACTGTGTGCGTCTCGACACTGCCTTTACTGTGGACTCTTACTGTGTGCGTCTCTACATGGAGTAATAGGTAAAGTGTTAAAAAAGGAAAAAGCAGGAACTAAGCGTCACAAAACAGATTTGAAAGTTCTTTATCTGAATGCACGTAGCATTCGTAATAAAATGGACGAGTTAACGGCACAAATAACTACGTATGGGTATGATCTTGTGGCCATTACAGAAACATGGCTGCAGGGTGACAACGACTGGGAATTAAATATGCCACGGTATTTAACAATCAGGAAGGACAGGCAGGAAGGAAGGGGAGGTGGGGTGGCTATGTTAATAAAGGAAGGAATCACTGTAATACAGAGAAATGATATTGGGACAAAGCATCAAGATAATGAAACAGTTTGGGTGGAGATAAGGAATAATAAGGGAAAAAAAACATTAGTGGGCGTAGTATATAGGCCTCCTAATAGTTGCAACTCTGCTGGAAGAAGTATTAATCAGGAGATAGTCGGGGCATGTAATAAGGGAACAGCCATAATTATGGGGGATTTTAATTATCATATTAACTGGACAAATCAAATTGGGCAGAGCAGCCTTGAGGACGAGTTCATTGAGTGCATCAGGGATGGATTTCTTGAGCAGTATGTAACTGATCCTACAAGGGGGCAGGCAACCTTGGACCTGGTCCTGTGTAATGAGTCAGGATTAATTAATAATGTCCTAGTTAAGGATCCCCTTGGAACGAGCGACCACAACATGGTTGAATTCCATATCCAATTAGAGGGTGAGAAGGTTGATTCTCAAACAAGCGTACTGAGCTTGAATAAAGGAGACTATGATGGTATGAGAGCGGAATTGATTAAAGTGGACTGGGAAAATAGATTAAAGGGTAAGACGGTACATGAGCAGTGGTGTTCATTTAGGGAGTTATTTTACAACTTTCAAAATAAATATATTCCACTGAGGAAAAAAGGGTGTAAAAGAAATGACAGCCATCCGTGGCTAAGTAAAGAAATCAAGGATAGTATCCGACTAAAAACAAGGACATATAAGGTAGCCAAACTTAGTGGGAGGATAGAAGATTTGGAATTCTTCAAAAGACAGCAAAAAGTAACTAAAGGATTGATTAAGAAAGGGAAGTTAGATTATGAAAAGAAATTAGCAAAAAATATAAAAACAGATAGCAAGAGTTTCTATAGTTATATAAAAAGAAAAAGGGTGGCTAAGGCAAACATAGGTCCCTTAGAGGATGAGACCGGGAAATTAATGGTGGGAAACATGGAGATGGCAAAAATGCTGAACAAATATTTTGTTTCAGTCTTTACAGTAGAGGACACTAAGAATATCCCAACACTGGACAAACAGGGGACTCTCGGGGGGGAGGAGCTAAATACGATTAAAATCACTCAGGAGATGGTACTCAGTAAAATAATGGGACTCAAGGCGGATAAATCCCCTGGACCTGATGGCTTCCATCCTAGGGTCTTGAGGGAAGTGGCAGTAGGGATTGTGGATGCTTTGGTGATAGTTTTCCAAAATTCCCTGGACTCAGGAGAGGTCCCGGCAGATTGGAAAACTGCTAATGTAACACCGTTATTTAAAAAGGGTAGTAGGCAGAAGGCTGGAAATTATAGGCCAGTTAGCTTAACATCTGTGGTGGGTAAAATTTTGGAGTCTATTATTAAGGAGACAGTAACGGAACATTTAGATAAGCATAATTTAATAGGACAAAGTCAGCATGGCTTTATGAAGGGGAAGTCATGTCTGACAAATTTGCTTGAGTTCTTCGAGGATATAACGTATAGGGTGGATAAAGGGGAACCAGTGGACGTAGTGTATTTAGACTTCCAGAAGGCATTCGACAAGGTGCCACATAAAAGATTATTACTTAAGATAAAAAATCACGGGATTGGGGGTAATATTCTGGCATGGGTGGAGGATTGGTTATCGAACAGGAAGCAGAGAGTTGGGATAAATGGTTCATTTTCGGACTGGCAACAAGTAACCAGTGGTGTTCCACAGGGGTCGGTGCTGGGTCCCCAACTCTTTACAATCTATATTAACGATTTGGAGGAGGGGACCGAGTGCAACATATCAAAATTTGCAGATGATACAAAGATGGGAGGGAAAGTAGAGAGTGAGGAGGACATAAAAAACCTGCAAGGGGATATAGACAGGCTGGGTGAGTGGGCGGAGATTTGGCAGATGCAATATAATATTGGAAAATGTGAGGTTATGCACTTTGGCAGGAAAAATCAGAGAGCAAGTTATTTTCTTAATGGCGAGAGACTGGAAAGTACTGCAGTACAAAGGGATCTGGGGGTCCTAGTGCAAGAAAATCAAAAAGTTGGTATGCAGGTGCAGCAGGTGATCAAGAAAGCCAACGGAATGTTGGCTTTTATTGCTCGGGGGATAGAATATAAAAACAAGGAGGTATTGCTGCAGTTATATAAGGTATTGGTGAGACCGCACCTGGAATACTGCATACAGTTTTGGTCTCCATACTTAAGAAAAGACATACTTGCTCTCGAGGCAGTACAAAGAAGGTTCACTCGGTTAATCCCGGGGATGAGGGGGCGGACATATGAGGAGAGGTTGAGTAGATTGGGACTCTACTCATTGGAGTTCAGAAGAATGAGAGGCGATCTTATTGAAACATATAAGATTGTGAAGGGTCTTGATCGGGTGGATGCAGTAAGGATGTTCCCAAAGATGGGTGAAACTAGAACTAGGGGGCATAATCTTAGAATAAGGGGCTGCTCTTTCAAAACTGAGATGAGGAGAAACTTCTTCACTCAGAGGGTGGTAGGTCTGTGGAATTTGCTGCCCCAGGAAGCTGTGGAAGCTACATCATTAGATAAATTTAAAACAGAAATAGACAGTTTCCTAGAAGTAAAGGGAATTAGGGGTTATGGGGAGCGGGCAGGAAATTGGACATGAAGCTGAGTTCGGATCGGTCAATGCCCTGTGGGTGGCGGAGAGGGCCCAGGGGCTATGTGGCCGGGTCCTGCTCCGACTTCTTGTGTTCTTTAGATTTGTGGTTGGGATCAGATCAGCCATGATCTTATTGAATGGCGGAGCAGGCTCGAGGGGCCGATTGGCCTACTCCTGCTCCAATTTCTTATGTTCTTATGTTCTTATCTTCTTTACTGTGGACTCTTACTGTGTGCGTCTCTACACTGCCTTTACTGTGGACTCTTACTGTGTGCGTCTCTACACTGCCTTTACTGTGGACTCTTACTGTGTGCGTCTCTACACTGCCTTTACTGTGGACTCTTACTGTGTGCGTCTCTACACTGCCTTTACTGTGGACTCTTACTGTGTGCGTCTCTACACTGCCTTTACTGTGGACTCTTACTCTGTGCGTCTCTACACAATGTGTGTCGCTGTCACACAGCCTTGCCGTGCGCGTCGCTGGTAAACTTATACTGTTTCTCTACATTGTTACTGTGTGTGTTTGTGTCTCCTGCACTGTTACTGTGCGGGTCTCTAATATACACTGCCTCGACTGTATACTGTTACTGTGTACGTCTCTACACTGTGTATCACTATTGCCCGCGGGCCCCCGCTGCCCGCGGTCGCCCTGCGGGCGGTGTTTAACTAATTGCTGAGATATACTTTACAAGTTTTACCTCTGCTTGATTGAACTCATTTCTTAATTTTAATATTATTCTTCATCTGCTTTTTGTAGAACTGATTCAAAACTTGAATTACAACGTTTTAAATTTCTCCCCTTTCTGGTTAGCTTCCTAACTCTGTCATTGTGGGTACAGAACAGGAGGAGGCCATTTGGCCCATCGTGCCTGTACCGGCTCTTTGAAAGAGCTCTCCAATTAGTCCCACTCCCTGCTCTTTCCCCATAGCCCTGTAATTTTTTTCCCTTCAAGTATTTATCCGATTCCCTTTTGAAAGTTATTATTGAATCTGCTTCCACCGCCCTTTCAGGCAGTGAATTCCAGATAATCACAAATCACTGTGTAAAAAATGTCTCCTCATCTCCCCTCTGGCTCGTTTGCCGATCACCTTAAATCTGTGTCCTCTGGTTACCGAACCTCTTCCACTGGAAACAGTTTCTTCTTATTTACTCAATCAAAACCCTTCATGATTTTGAACACCTCGATCAAATCTCCCCTTAACCTTCTCCATTCTAAGGAGAACAATCCCAGCTTCTCCAGTCTATCCACGGAACAACAACAGCCACCTGCATTTATATAGCGCCTTTAACGTAGTAAAACGTCCCAAGGCGCTTCACTGAAGCAATTATTAGACACCGATATTTGGACAGGAACGTCTTAGAGGAGGAGAGAGGTAGACAGACGGAGAGGTTTAGGGAGGGAATTCCAGAGCTTAGGGCCTAGACAGCTGAAAGCATGGACGCCAATATGGTGGAGCGATTAAAATCAAGGACGGACAAGAGACCAGTATTGGAGGAGTGCAGAGATCTCGGAGGGTTGTAGGGCTGGAGGAATATACAGCGATAGGGAGGGCCGAGATCATGGAGGGATTTGAAAACAAGGACAAGAATTTTAAAATCGAGGCGGATTTAACTGAAGTCTGTCATCCCTGGAATCATTCCAATAAGTCTTTTCTGCACCCTCTCAAAGGCCTTGATATCCTTCCTAAAGTGTGATGCCCAGAATTGAACCCAATACTCCAGCTGAGGCCTGACCAGTGTTCTATAAAGGTTTAGCATAACTTCCTTGTTTTTGTACTCTGTGCCTCTATTAATAAAGCTCAGGATCCTGTGTGTTTTTTAACAGCCTTTTCAACCTGTCCTGAAACCTTCAAAGATTTGTGTACATAACCCCCAGGTCTCTCTGTTCCTGCACCCCCTTTAAAATTGTACCATTTAGTTTATTTTGCCCCTCCTCATTCTTCCTACCAAAATGTATCACTTCACACTTCTCTGTGTTAAATTGCATCTGCCATGTGTCCACCCATTTCACCAGTCTCTCTCTGTCCTCCTGAAGTCTGTTACTATCCTCCACATTGTTTACTACATTTCCGAGTTTTGTATCATCTGCAAACTTTGAATCTATACCCAAGTCCAGGTCATTAATATATATCAACAAGAGCAGTGGTCCTAATACTGACCCCTGGGGAACACCACTGTATACTTCCCTCCAGTCTGAAAAACAACCGTTCACCTCGACTCTCTGCTTTCTGTCCCCTAGACAATTTCATATCCACACTGACACTGTCTCTAATTCCATGGGTTTTAATTTTGCCAACAAGTCTATGGCACTTTATCAAATGTCTTCTGAAAGTCCATCTCCACAACATCACCCGCACTACCCTCATCAACCCTCTCCGTTACTTCATCAAAGAAATCAGTCGGGTTGGTCAAACATGATTTTCCTTTAACACATCAGTGCTGACTTTCATTTATTAGCCCAGACTTTTCCGAGTGTCAATTAATTTTGTCCCGGATTATTGTGTCTCAAAGTTTCCCCATCACCGACACTAGGCTGACTGGCCTGTAATTGCCAGGTTTATCCCTCTCCCCTTTTTTGAACAGGGGTGTAACATTTACAATCCTCTAGTCGTCAGGCCTGGTTCCCAAATGTAAGGAGGATTGGAAGATTGTGGCCAGAGCCTCTGCAATTTCCACCCTTACTTCCCTCAGTAACCGAGGATGGAGACCATCTGAGGTCTTTTAAAAACTCTCAATTAGAGATGAGGAAAAGGTTGGTTTGATAATTGTGTTATGTGTGTGTGTGTCTCTGTCAGTCCCTGTGTGTGTGTCTCTGTCAGTCCCTGTGTGTGTGTCTCTGTCAGTCCCTGTGTGTGTGTCTCTGTCAGTCCCTGTGTGTGTGTCTCTGTCAGTCCCTGTGTGTGTGTCTCTGTCAGTCCCTGTGTGTGTGTCTCTGTCAGTCCCTGTGTGTGTGTCTCTGTTAGTCCCTGTGTGTGTGTCTCTGTCAGTCCCTGTGTGTGTGTCTCTGTCAGTCCCTGTGTGTGTGTCTCTGTCAGTCCCTGTGTGTGTGTCTCTGTCAGTCCCTGTGTGTGTGTGTCTCTGTCAGTCCCTGTGTGTGTGTGTCACTGTCAGTCCCTGTGTGTGTGTGTCACTGTCAGTCCCTGTGTGTGTGTGTCACTGTCAGTCCCTGTGTGTGTGTGTCACTGTCAGTCCCTGTGTGTGTGTGTCACTGTCAGTCCCTGTGTGTGTGTGTCACTGTCAGTCCCTGTGTGTGTGTGTCACTGTCAGTCCCTGTGTGTGTGTGTCACTGTCAGTCCCTGTGTGTGTGTGTCACTGTCAGTCCCTGTGTGTGTGTGTCACTGTCAGTCCCTGTGTGTGTGTGTCACTGTCAGTCCCTGTGTGTGTGTGTCACTGTCAGTCCCTGTGTGTGTGTGTCACTGTCAGTCCCTGTGTGTGTGTGTCACTGTCAGTCCCTGTGTGTGTGTGTCACTGTCAGTCCCTGTGTGTGTGTGTCACTGTCAGTCCCTGTGTGTGTGTGTCACTGTCAGTCCCTGTGTGTGTGTGTCACTGTCAGTCCCTGTGTGTGTGTGTCACTGTCAGTCCCTGTGTGTGTGTGTCACTGTCAGTCCCTGTGTGTGTGTGTCACTGTCAGTCCCTGTGTGTGTGTGTCACTGTCAGTCCCTGTGTGTGTGTGTCACTGTCAGTCCCTGTGTGTGTGTGTCACTGTCAGTCCCTGTGTGTGTGTGTCACTGTCAGTCCCTGTGTGTGTGTGTCACTGTCAGTCCCTGTGTGTGTGTGTCACTGTCAGTCCCTGTGTGTGTGTGTCACTGTCAGTCCCTGTGTGTGTGTGTCACTGTCAGTCCCTGTGTGTGTGTGTCACTGTCAGTCCCTGTGTGTGTGTGTCACTGTCAGTCCCTGTGTGTGTGTGTCACTGTCAGTCCCTGTGTGTGTGTGTCACTGTCAGTCCCTGTGTGTGTGTGTCTCTGTCAGTCCCTGTGTGTGTGTGTCACTGTCAGTCCCTGTGTGTGTGTGTCACTGTCAGTCCCTGTGTGTGTGTGTCACTGTCAGTCCCTGTGTGTGTGTGTCACTGTCAGTCCCTGTGTGTGTGTGTCACTGTCAGTCCCTGTGTGTGTGTGTCACTGTCAGTCCCTGTGTGTGTGTGTCACTGTCAGTCCCTGTGTGTGTGTGTCACTGTCAGTCCCTGTGTGTGTGTGTCTCTGTCAGTCCCTGTGTGTGTGTGTCTCTGTCAGTCCCTGTGTGTGTGTGTCACTGTCAGTCCCTGTGTGTGTGTGTCACTGTCAGTCCCTGTGTGTGTGTGTCACTGTCAGTCCCTGTGTGTGTGTGTCACTGTCAGTCCCTGTGTGTGTGTGTCACTGTCAGTCCCTGTGTGTGTGTGTCACTGTCAGTCCCTGTGTGTGTGTGTCACTGTCAGTCCCTGTGTGTGTGTCTCTGTCAGTCCCTGTGTGTGTGTGTCACTGTCAGTCCCTGTGTGTGTGTCACTGTCAGTCCCTGTGTGTGTGTCACTGTCAGTCCCTGTGTGTGTGTCACTGTCAGTCCCTGTGTGTGTGTCACTGTCAGTCCCTGTGTGTGTGTCACTGTCAGTCCCTGTGTGTGTGTCACTGTCAGTCCCTGTGTGTGTGTCTCTGTCAGTCCCTGTGTGTGTGTCACTGTCAGTCCCTGTCCTGACTGCTTGATTTGCAGCATATATTTCACTCACACATGCTCGTTGTCTCTTGTCAGGGATGATAAAGTGAAGAGGAATCTGTGTTGGAAGGAACTATTCTGCCAGTTCTACTGTGACTTAGGTCGATACATTGATCACTACGCAGAGCTGAAAAGGGCCTGGGAGAATTTGAAAGGATACCTGGAGCGGAAGTGTCCTCGCATGATCACCTCACTGAATGGTAACCAGTCAAGGGCAGCCGTTTAAATCCTGGCGAGGGGCGGCGGAGGAAGGGGGGTGGGCGGAGGCGGCGGAGGAAGGGGGGTGGGCGGAGGAAGGGGGGCGGAGGGGGCGGAGGAGGCGGAGGAAAGGGGGGTGGGCGGAGGAAGGGGGGCGGGGGGGGCGGAGGAAAGGGGGGTGGGCGGAGGCGGCGGAGGAAAAGGGGGTGGGCGGAGGCGGCGGAGGAAAGGGGGGTGGGCGGAGGCGGCGGAGGAAAAGGGGGGTGGGCGGAGGCGGCGGAGGAAAGGGGGGTGGGCGGAGGCGGCGGAGGAAAAGGGGGGTGGGCGGAGGCGGCGGAGGAAAAGGGGGGGCGGAGGCGGCGGAGGAAGGGGGGGGCGGGGGCAAGGGGGGGGGGCGGGGGCGGCGGAGGGAAAGGGGGGGGGCGGAGGCGGCGGAGGAAAAGGGGGGGCGGAGGCGGCGGAGGAGGGGGGGGGGGGGGGCGGGGGCGGCGGAGGGAAAGGGGGGGGCGGAGGCGGCGGAGGAAGGGGGGGGGCGGGGGCAAGGGGGGGGGGCGGGGGCGGCGGAGGGAAAGGGGGGGCGGAGGCGGCGGAGGAAGGGGGGGGGCGGGGGCAAGGGGGGGGGGCGGGGGCGGCGGAGGAAGGGGGGGGCGGGGGCAAGGGGGGGGGGCGGGGGCGGCGGAGGGAAAGGGGGGGGCGGAGGCGGCGGAGGAAGGGGGGGGGGCGGGGGCAAGGGGGGGGGGCGGGGGCGGCGGATGAAAGGGGGGCGGGCGGGAGGCGGAGGAAGGGGGGGGCAGGCGGGAGGAGGAGGAGGAGGAGGAAGGGGTGAGGGCGGAGGAGGAGGAAGGGGTGAGGGCGGAGGAGGAGGAAGGGGTGAGGGCGGAGGAGGAGGAAGGGGTGAGGGCGGAGGAGGAGGAAGGGGTGAGGGCGGAGGAGGAGGGGGGGGAGGGGGGCGCGGGGGGGGGAGGGGGGGGAGGGGGGCGCGGGGCGGCGGAGGGAAAGGGGGGGGGCGGAGGCGGCGGAGGAAAAGGGGGGGCGGAGGCGGCGGAGGAAGGGGGGGGCGGGGGCAAGGGGGGGGGGGCGGGGGCGGCGGAGGGAAAGGGGGGGGCGGAGGCGGCGGAGGAAGGGGGGGGGCGGGGGCAAGGGGGGGGGGGCGGGGGCGGCGGAGGGAAAGGGGGGGCGGAGGCGGCGGAGGAAGGGGGGGGGCGGGGGCAAGGGGGGGGGGCGGGGGCGGCGGAGGAAGGGGGGGGCGGGGGCAAGGGGGGGGGGCGGGGGCGGCGGAGGGAAAGGGGGGGGCGGAGGCGGCGGAGGAAGGGGGGGGGCGGGGGCAAGGGGGGGGGCGGGGGCGGCGGAGGAAAGGGGGGGCGGAGGCGGCGGAGGAAAGGGGGGGGGCGGGGGCAAGGGGGGGGGGCGGGGGCAAGGGGGGGGGCGGGGGCGGCGGATGAAAGGGGGGCGGGCGGGAGGCGGAGGAAGGGGGGGGCAGGCGGGAGGAGGAGGAGGAGGAGGAAGGGGTGAGGGCGGAGGAGGAGGAAGGGGTGAGGGCGGAGGAGGAGGAAGGGGTGAGGGCGGAGGAGGAGGAAGGGGTGAGGGCGGAGGAGGAGGGGGGGGAGGGGGGCGCGGGGGGGGGAGGGGGGGGAGGGGGGCGCGGGGCGGCGGTAAGGGGGGCGCGAGGGGCAACGGTAAGGGGGGGGTGAGGGGCGGTGAACACGGCCCACTCTGAGCAGCTTTGAAAGCCTCTGTTAATATTTGGCAACCCTTGCGCTCAGCCTGCTGATCCACACCAGTGACTGTCATAAAACCCAGTGCACAGGGAACTGTCGCTTTCATTGGAGGAGGAGGAGTGGAATAGAGGGAGGGGGAGGCACAGGACGGGAGAGAGGGAGGGGGAGGCACAGGACGGGAGAGAGGGAGGGGGAGGCACAGGACGGGAGAGAGGGAGGGGGAGGCACAGGACGGGAGAGAGGGAGGGGGAGGGGGAGGCACAGGACGGGAGAGAGGGAGAGGGAGGGGGAGGCACAGGACGGGAGAGAGGGAGAGGGAGGGGGAGGCACAGGACGGGAGAGAGGGAGAGGGAGGGGGAGGCACAGGACGGGAGAGAGGGAGGGGGAGGCACAGGACGGGAGAGAGGGAGAGGGAGGCACAGGACGGGAGAGAGGGAGGGGGAGGCACAGGACGGGAGAGAGGGAGAGGGAGGGGGAGGCACAGGACGGGAGAGAGGGAGGGGGAGGCACAGGACGGGAGAGAGGGAGGGGGAGGCACAGGACGGGAGAGAGGGAGGGGGAGGCACAGGACGGGAGAGAGGGAGGGGGAGGCACAGGACGGGAGAGAGGGAGGGGGAGGCACAGGACGGGAGAGAGGGAGAGGGAGGGGGAGGCACAGGACGGGAGAGAGGGAGAGGGAGGGGGAGGCACAGGACGGGAGAGAGGGAGAGGGAGGGGGAGGCACAGGACGGGAGAGAGGGAGGGGGAGGCACAGGACGGGAGAGAGGGAGAGGGAGGGGGAGGCACAGGACGGGAGAGAGGGAGAGGGAGGGGGAGGCACAGGACGGGAGAGAGGGAGAGGGAGGGGGAGGCACAGGACGGGAGAGAGGGAGAGGGAGGGGGAGGCACAGGACGGGAGAGAGGGAGGGGGAGGCACAGGACGGGAGAGAGGGAGGGGGAGGCACAGGACGGGAGAGAGGGAGGGGGAGGCACAGGACGGGAGAGAGGGAGGGGGAGGCACAGGACGGGAGAGAGGGAGGGGGAGGCACAGGACGGGAGAGAGGGAGGGGGAGGCACAGGACGGGAGAGAGGGAGGGGGAGGCACAGGACGGGAGAGAGGGAGGGGGAGGCACAGGACGGGAGAGAGGGAGGGGGAGGCACAGGACGGGAGAGAGGGAGGGGGAGGCACAGGACGGGAGAGAGGGAGAGGGAGGGGGAGGCACAGGACGGGAGAGAGGGAGAGGGAGGCACAGGACGGGAGAGAGGGAGGGGGAGGCACAGGACGGGAGAGAGGGAGGTGCGGGTGCCGAGGAGGGGGAGAGACACCTCCTTACATTGTTTTAGTTTAAGGTGCCCCCTTTATTTGTACTGCCTGTTTGGGTGTGATAAGCTGCCAGTGTTTCCTGTCCTCAGCGGGTTTAACTGAACAGGAGCTGGACACGGTCGAAGAGCGGATTCACTTCAAGCTGCCCAATGATTACCGCTGCTCCCTTCGCATACACAATGGGCAACGCTTGGTAGTTCCCGGGTAAGAATTTGTCACCTCGCCGTGTGTACTCTGTTGTATCCTCTGGTGAGATACCTTCACCTCGCCGTGTGTAGCCTGTGTTGTATCCTCCGGTGAGATACCTTCACCATGCCGTGTATAGCCGGTGTTGTATCCTCCGGTGAGATACCTTCACCATGCCGTGTATAGCCGGTGTTGTATCCTCCGGTGAGATACCTTCACCATGCCGTGTATAGCCAGTGTTGTATCCTCCGGTGAGATACCTTCACCATGCCGTGTATAGCCGGTGTTGTATCCTCTGGTGAGATACCTTCACCATGCCGTGTATAGCCGGTGTTGTATCCTCTGGTGAGATACCTTCACCATGCCGTGTATAGCCGGTGTTGTATCCTCTGGCATTTTGTGATGTGGATTGTGTTACTGTTAAGTTTATATGGTGGTTCTTATAATTTACTCCTCAAATCAGTAGGGGTTGCAACATTGAATGTCAGATGTCACAGGTTTATTAAGTATACAGAAATTAAACATGCACCTAACAGCAGTACTTCGGACCAAACCTTGCGGGTATAACCGGAGGATTCAAACGTGTTGCAGTCCCGAGCTGGGTCCACAGGCTGAAGACCTTTCAATCCTAAGGTCTCTGTTCAAACACCAGTGTTTTAATACCCTTTCCCATACCCCTTCTATGTGACAATCCACATGTTTCTGCCGGCCTGAATTCAGCTCCATATGAGGTGAATTTTAATCAGCTTCTTCCCTTGTCCCTTATCAATAACTTTAGTTTTAACGAGTTGTTTTTCCAGAGACTGATACAATTCCCCTACTTTGTTATCATAGCGATAGTTTCACTCTTGTTTCTATTCTACCAAGTGAAACTTGTAATTATAAATCTGTACCATTCCTGTTTCTGAGCAGGATGATGTATTTGCACATTCTCTGCAGTGTGCACTGGGACAGATTTCTTGTCTAAACTTATCATTACTTTAAGGTCAGTCTTAATCTAACAGTACATCTAAACTAACTTATACTTTCTCCCTTAAAAAGCAAAAGCCAAAGGTTATTATTACTGACTATAAAGAGACATCAAAAGCAGTATAACATGAGCAGAGCTCAGGACAGGCTGATTAACCCTCTCCTTACAGTCCTGTCTTTGTTGATGAGTATTTAAGGCAAACACAACACTATTTCATCAGTATCATATATCTCTGCCTAATATCATTATACACTAAATTAGTAAACAAGATTCAAAACCTATTCCTCTTTGTGTACCCACATATATCAAAAATTGAACACCTGTGCTTACTGTTATCCACATAATGGATAAGTTCAACTTGAATTTTGTGGGTTTGCCCTGAATTTAGAATTTCCAATTTTATGTCTTTCTCTACTTGAATTTCCATCCTTCTAATAGGTACCAGTGAGTTTAACCCTATCCTGGTTGTTTGATTAAGCTTACTGTAGAAGGTCAGTTTCTCTATGGGACACGTGTTAGTCTTGAGTAAAAGTTTTAAATCAGTAATGATCCAGTAAATGTCCTCACTATCCTGAGCACATGAATCATTTCGTGCAGTGTGACTGAGCATGTCTAAGACCCATTCTTCAGTGCATCTTCAACATGCATTCCACATACTGGTTGCTTCATGTGCAACAGATCACTTCTGCACACACAGCGGTAACCCCAGATCATGCAGCATGAGACATCTGATAGAAGCCATTCTCGCCCATCGCTGCTTTCTATCAAAAGACCAGGGGTCTGGAGGTGTTTGACTAGAACCTCCCCCTACGTGGTCCTGATGTTCCGAGGAGTGGCCTGACTATCAAATGCATTCTTCTCATTGTTCCATACAGACAAGGACACAAACATCTCCAAAAGAAAGCTATCAATTAACGATTTGTAACTGCACCAGCTTGACTTTCACTAGAGCGTGCATTGATAACAGATTGATATCTTGTGAATCACGTCCAACATCATCAAACCAACAACTACTTACATTTGTATAGCGCCTTCAATGGAGTAAAATGTCCAAGCTATCTAAACCATCCCAAGGAGAGTAGAGTTGACACCTTGTCTACACTAACCCAAGGATAGGAGAGTTGACACCTTGTCTACACTAACCCAAGGATAGGAGAGTTGACACCTTGTCTACACTAACCCAAGGGTAGGAGAGTTGACACCTTGTCTACACTAACCCAAGGGTAGGAGAGTTGACACCTTGTCTACACTAACCCAAGGGTAGGAGAGTTGACACCTTGTCTACACTAACCCAAGGGTAGGACAGTTGACACCTTGTCTACACTAACCCAAGGGTAGGAGAGTTGACACCTTGTCTACACTAACCCAAGGGTAGGAGAGTTTACACCTTGTCTACACTAACCCAAGGATAGGAGAGTTGACACCTTGTCTACACTAACCCAAGGGTAGGAGAGTTGACACCTTGTCTACACTAACCCAAGGGTAGGAGAGTTTACACCTTGTCTACACTAACCCAAGGATAGGAGAGTTGACACCTTGTCTACACTAACCCAAGGATAGAGTTTACACCTTGTCTACACTAACCCAAGGATAGGAGAGTTTACACCTTGTCTACACTAACCCAAGGATAGGAGAGTTGACACCTTGTCTACACTAACCCAAGGGTAGGAGAGTTGACACCTTGTCTACACTAACCCAAGGGCAGGAGAGTTTACACCTTGTCTACACTAACCCAAGGGTAGGAGAGTTTACACCTTGTCTACACTAACCCAAGGGTAGGAGAGTTGACACCTTGTCTACACTAACCCAAGGATAGGAGAGTTGACACCTTGTCTACACTAACCCAAGGATAGGAGAGTTGACACCTTGTCTACACTAACCCAAGGATAGAGTTTACACCTTGTCTACACTAACCCAAGGGTAGAGTTGACACCTTGTCTACACTAACCCAAAGATAGGAGAGTTTACACCTTGTCTACACGAACCCAAGGATAGGAGAGTTTACACCTTGTCTACACTAACCCAAGGATAGGAGAGTTGACACCTTGTCTACACTAACCCAAGGATAGAGTTGACACCTTGTCTACACTAACCCAAGGATAGAGTTTACACCTTGTCTACACTAACCCAAGGATAGGAGAGTTGAAACCTTGTCTACACTAACCCAAGGATAGAGTTTACACCTTGTCTACACTAACCCAAGGATAGGAGAGTTTACACCTTGTCTACACGAACCCAAGGATAGAGTTTACACCTTGTCTACACGAACCCAAGGATAGAGTTTACACCTTGTCTACACTAACCCAAGGATAGGAGAGTTGACACCTTGTCTACACTAACCCAAGGATAGAGTTTACACCTTGTCTACACTAACCCAAGGATAGGAGAGTTTACACCTTGTCTACACGAACCCAAGGATAGAGTTGACACCTTGTCTACACGAACCCAAGGGTAGGAGAGTTGACACCTTGTCTACACTAACCCAAGGGTAGGAGAGTTGACACCTTGTCTACACTAACCCAAGGATAGAGTTGACACCTTGTCTACACGAACCCAAGGATAGAGTTTACACCTTGTCTACACTAACCCAAGGATAGGAGAGTTGACACCTTGTCTACACTAACCCAAGGATAGAGTTTACACCTTGTCTACACTAACCCAAGGATAGGAGAGTTGACACCTTGTCTACACTAACCCAAGGATAGAGTTTACACCTTGTCTACACGAACCCAAGGATAGGAGAGTTGACACCTTGTCTACACTAACCCAAGGATAGAGTTTACACCTTGTCTACACTAACCCAAGGATAGGAGAGTTTACACCTTGTCTACAATAACCCAAGGATAGGAGAGTTTACACCTTGTCCACACTAACCCAAGGATAGAGTTTACACCTTGTCTACACTAACCCAAGGATAGGAGAGTTGACACCTTGTCTACACTAACCCAAGGATAGGAGAGTTTACACCTTGTCTACACTAACCCAAGGATAGGAGAGTTGACACCTTGTCTACACTAACCCAAGGATAGGAGAGTTTACACCTTGTCTACACTAACCCAAGGGTAGGAGAGTTTACACCTTGTCCACACTAACCCAAGGATAGAGTTTACACCTTGTCTACACTAACCCAAGGATAGGAGAGTTTACACCTTGTCTACACTAACCCAAGGATAGGAGAGTTTACACCTTGTCTACACTAACCCAAGGGTAGGAGAGTTTACACCTTGTCTACACTAACCCAAGGGTAGGAGAGTTGACACCTTGTCTACAATAACCCAAGGATAGAGTTTACACCTTGTCTACACTAACCCAAGGATAGGAGAGTTTACACCTTGTCTACAATAACCCAAGGATAGAGTTTACACCTTGTCTACACTAACCCAAGGGTAGGAGAGTTTACACCTTGTCTACAATAACCCAAGGGTAGGAGAGTTGACACCTTGTCTACACTAACCCAAGGATAGGAGAGTTTACACCTTGTCTACAATAACCCAAGGATAGGAGAGTTGACACCTTGTCTACTCTAACCCAAGGATAGGAGAGTTTACACCTTGTCTACAATAACCCAAGGATAGGAGAGTTGACACCTTGTCTACACTAACCCAAGGGTAGGAGAGTTGACACCTTGTCTACACTAACCCAAGGATAGAGTTGACACCTTGTCTACACTAACCCAAGGGTAGGAGAGTTTACACCTTGTCTACACTAACCCAAGGATAGGAGAGTTTACACCTTGTCTACACTAACCCAAGGATAGGAGAGTTTACACCTTGTCTACACTAACCCAAGGGTAGGAGAGTTGACACCTTGTCTACACTAACCCAAGGATAGGAGAGTTTACACCTTGTCTACACTAACCCAAGGGTAGGAGAGTTGACACCTTGTCTACACTAACCCAAGGATAGGAGAGTTTACACCTTGTCTACACTAACCCAAGGGTAGGAGAGTTGACACCTTGTCCACACTAACCCAAGGATAGGAGAGTTTACACCTTGTCTACAATAACCCAAGGGTAGGAGAGTTGACACCTTGTCTACACTAACCCAAGGATAGAGTTTACACCTTGTCTACACTAACCCAAGGATAGGAGAGTTTACACCTTGTCTACACTAACCCAAGGGTAGGAGAGTTGACACCTTGTCTGCACTAACCCAAGGATAGAGTTGACACCTTGTCTACTCTAACCCAAGGATAGGAGAGTTTACACCTTGTCTACACTAACCCAAGGATAGAGTTTACACCTTGTCTACACTAACCCAAGGGTAGGAGAGTTGACACCTTGTCTGCACTAACCCAAGGATAGAGTTGACACCTTGTCGACACGAACCCAAGGGTAGAGTTTACACCTTGTCCACACTAATCCAAGGGTAGGAGAGTTTACACCTTGTCTACTCTAACCCAAGGATAGGAGAGTTGACACCTTGTCTGCACTAACCCAAGGATAGAGTTTACACCTTGTCTACACTAACCCAAGGATAGAGTTGACACCTTGTCTACACGAACCCAAGGGTAGAGTTGACACCTTGTCTACACTAACCCAAGGGTAGGAGAGTTGACACCTTGTCTACACTAACCCAAGGATAGAGTTTACACCTTGTCTACACTAACCCAAGGATAGGAGAGTTGACACCTTGTCTACACTAACCCAAGGGTAGAGTTTACACCTTGTCTACACTAACCCAAGGATAGAGTTTACACCTTGTCTACACTAACCCAAGGATAGAGTTTACACCTTGTCTACACTAACCCAAGGATAGGAGAGTTGACACCTTGTCTACTCTAACCCAAGGATAGGAGAGTTTACACCTTGTCTACTCTAACCCAAGGATAGGAGAGTTTACACCTTGTCTACACTAACCCAAGGATAGAGTTTACACCTTGTCTACACTAACCCAAGGGTAGGAGAGTTTACACCTTGTCTACACTAACCCAAGGATAGAGTTTACACCTTGTCTACACTAACCCAAGGGTAGGAGAGTTGACACCTTGTCTACTCTAACCCAAGGATAGAGTTTACACCTTGTCTACACTAACCCAAGGATAGGAGAGTTGACACCTTGTCTACACTAACCCAAGGGTAGGAGAGTTGACACCTTGTCTACACTAACCCAAGGGTAGGAGAGTTTACACCTTGTCTACACTAACCCAAGGATAGGAGAGTTTACACCTTGTCTACACTAACCCAAGGATAGAGTTTACACCTTGTCTACACTAACCCAAGGATAGGAGAGTTTACACCTTGTCCACACTAACCCAAGGATAGGAGAGTTGACACCTTGTCTACACTAACCCAAGGATAGAGTTGACACCTTGTCTACACTAACCCAAGGATAGAGTTTTCACCTTGTCTACACTAACCCAAGGGTAGGAGAGTTGACACCTTGTCTACACTAACCCAAGGGTAGGAGAGTTGACACCTTGTCTACACTAACCCAAGGATAGAGTTGACACCTTGTCTACACTAACCCAAGGATAGAGTTTACACCTTGTCTACACTAACCCAAGGATAGAGTTGACACCTTGTCTACACTAACCCAAGGATAGAGTTGACACCTTGTCTACACGAACCCAAGGGTAGAGTTGACACCTTGTCTACACTAACCCAAGGGTAGGAGAGTTGACACCTTGTCTACACTAACCCAAGGATAGAGTTTACACCTTGTCGACACTAACCCAAGGATAGGAGAGTTGACACCTTGTCTACACTAACCCAAGGGTAGAGTTTACACCTTGTCTACACTAACCCAAGGATAGAGTTTACACCTTGTCTACACTAACCCAAGGATAGAGTTTACACCTTGTCTACACTAACCCAAGGATAGGAGAGTTGACACCTTGTCTACTCTAACCCAAGGATAGGAGAGTTTACACCTTGTCTACTCTAACCCAAGGATAGGAGAGTTTACACCTTGTCTACACTAACCCAAGGATAGAGTTTACACCTTGTCTACACTAACCCAAGGGTAGGAGAGTTTACACCTTGTCTACACTAACCCAAGGATAGAGTTTACACCTTGTCTACACTAACCCAAGGGTAGGAGAGTTGACACCTTGTCTACTCTAACCCAAGGATAGGAGAGTTTACACCTTGTCTACACTAACCCAAGGATAGGAGAGTTTACACCTTGTCTACACTAACCCAAGGATAGAGTTGACACCTTGTCTACACTAACCCAAGGATAGGAGAGTTGACACCTTGTCTACACTAACCCAAGGGTAGGAGAGTTTACACCTTGTCTACACTAACCCAAGGATAGGAGAGTTTACACCTTGTCTACACTAACCCAAGGATAGAGTTTACACCTTGTCTACACTAACCCAAGGGTAGGAGAGTTTACACCTTGTCCACACTAACCCAAGGATAGGAGAGTTGACACCTTGTCTACACTAACCCAAGGATAGAGTTTACACCTTGTCTACACTAACCCAAGGGTAGGAGAGTTTACACCTTGTCCACACTAACCCAAGGGTAGGAGAGTTTACACCTTGTCTACACTAACCCAAGGGTAGGAGAGTTTACACCTTGTCCACACTAACCCAAGGATAGGAGAGTTGACACCTTGTCTACACTAACCCAAGGGTAGGAGAGTTTACACCTTGTCTACACTAACCCAAGGATAGGAGAGTTTACACCTTGTCTACACTAACCCAAGGATAGAGTTTACACCTTGTCTACACTAACCCAAGGGTAGGAGAGTTTACACCTTGTCCACACTAACCCAAGGATAGGAGAGTTGACACCTTGTCTACACTAACCCAAGGATAGAGTTTACACCTTGTCTACACTAACCCAAGGGTAGGAGAGTTTACACCTTGTCCACACTAACCCAAGGGTAGGAGAGTTTACACCTTGTCTACACTAACCCAAGGGTAGGAGAGTTTACACCTTGTCCACACTAACCCAAGGATAGGAGAGTTGACACCTTGTCTACACTAACCCAAGGATAGAGTTTACACCTTGTCTACACTAACCCAAGGGTTAGCATCAGCTGAGGTCCTGCTCGGTTCCCAGTTTGCTCAGTGGAAGCTCGAGGATGGGGTATAAAATTAACTCACTGTGAGCTTACGTGGCTCAAGCCGGTTAGTTTAGCAGCCTGTGTCGGTGGAATAGTCTTCGTGTTCAGGCAGTCGGGTATGGTGGGGTGGACTCGCAACTCAGCTCCAGAGCCCAAATCCCATTGTGACAATTGGTGTCACCAGAGATTGCCACCTTTACCTGGTGAGACCGACACATGCCTCCTGTACCACAGGTTGTGGGGAGGTGGGGATGGACTGTGCTGTCAGGTGAAACAGGAAGAGGATTGTAAGAGACTCAAGCTCTTTGCCCTACTTCACAGCCTGATGGGCAGCATGGCTCTTTCCAGTCACTACCGCTCCGAGGATCTGTTAGACATCGACACGGCTGCCGGAGGCTTCCAGCAGCGCAAGGGACTGAAGCACTGCCTCCCGCTGACGTTCTGCATTCACACTGGGCTCAGCCAGTACATGGCCCTGGACGAGGTGGAGGGGCGACGGCCCTGTGACATCTTTTACCGCTGTGTGGTAAGGACTGCAATTAAACAGAACAGGGCCTTCAAGAGCTCAGGATGTCCCAACGCACATTACAGCTGATGAAGTACTTTGGAGGTGTAGTCACTGTTGTAATGTGGGAAATGAGACAACCAATTTGCGCACAGCAAGATCCCACAAACAGCAACGTAATAATGACCAGCTCATCTGTTTTTGTGATGTTGTTTCAAGTATAAATATTATCCAGGATACCGGGGAGAGCTCACTGCTCTTCTTCCAATAGTGGCCATGGGATCTTCGACATCCACCTGAAAGGGCAGAGGGGGCCTCGGTTTAATGGCTCATCCAAAAGATCGCCCCCCTCTCCCGGCGACGTGGCGCTCCCTCGGTCCCGCCCCCCTCTCCCGGCGGCGTGGCGCTCCCTCGGTCCCGTCCCGTCCCGTCCCCTCCCCCGGCGGCGTGGCGCTCCCTCGGTCCCGTCCCGTCCCGTCCCCTCCCCCGGCGGCGTGGCGCTCCCTCGGTCCCGTCCCGTCCCGTCCCCTCTCCCGGCGGCGTGGCGCTCCCTCGGTCCCGCCCCCCTCTCCCGGCGGCGTGGCGCTCCCTCGGTCCCGCCCCCCTCTCCCGGCGGCGTGGCGCTCCCTCGGTCCCGCCCCCCTCTCCCGGCGGCGTGGCGCTCCCTCGGTCCCGTCCCCTCCCCCGGCGGCGTGGCGCTCCCTCGGTCCCGTCCCCTCCCCCGGCGGCGTGGCGCTCCCTCGGTCCCGCCCCCCTCTCCCGGCGGCGTGGCGCTCCCTCGGTCCCGTCCCCTCCCCCGGCGGCGTGGCGCTCCCTCGGTCCCGCCCCCCTCTCCCGGCGGCGTGGCGCTCCCTCGGTCCCGCCCCCCTCTCCCGGCGGCGTGGCGCTCCCTCGGTCCCGCCCCCCTCTCCCGGCGGCGTGGCGCTCCCTCGGTCCCGTCCCCTCCCCCGGCGGCGTGGCGCTCCCTCGGTCCCGTCCCGTCCCGCCCCCCTCTCCCGGCGGCGTGGCGCTCCCTCGGTCCCGCCCCCCTCTCCCGGCGGCGTGGCGCTCCCTCGGTCCCGCCCCCCTCTCCCGGCGGCGTGGCGCTCCCTCGGTCCCGTCCCGTCCCGCCCCCCTCTCCCGGCGGCGCTGCGCTCCCTCGGTCCCGCCCCCCTCTCCCGGCGGCGTGGCGCTCCCTCGGTCCCGTCCCCTCCCCCGGCGGCGTGGCGCTCCCTCGGTCCCGCCCCCCTCTCCCGGCGGCGTGGCGCTCCCTCGGTCCCGCCCCGCCCCCCCTCCCCCCCCGGCGGCGCGGCGCTCCCTCGGTCCCGCCCCCCTCTCCCGGCGGCGTGGCGCTCCCTCGGTCCCGTCCCGCCCCCCCCTCCCCCCCCGGCGGCGTGGCGCTCCCTCGGTCCCGTCCCGCCCCCCCTCCCCCCCCGGCGGCGTGGCGCTCCCTCGGTCCCGTCCCGCCCCCCCTCCCCCCCCGGCGGCGTGGCGCTCCCTCGGTCCCGTCCCGCCCCCCCTCCCCCCCCGGCGGCGTGGCGCTCCCTCGGTCCCGTCCCGCCCCCCCTCCCCCCCCGGCGGAGCGGCCCTCCCTCGGTCCCGTTCCCCCCCTCCCCCCGGCGCTCCCTCGGTCCCGCCCCGCGTGTGTCAGCCTGGATTATGTGCTCAGGTCTCTGGAGTGGGACTTTAACCCACAACCTTCTAAGAACATAAGAACATAAGAAATTGGAGCAGGAGTAGGCCATTCGGCCCCTCGAGCCTGCTCCGCCATTCAATAAGATCATGGCTGATCTGATCCCAACCACAAATCTAAAGAACACAAGAAGTCGGAGCAGGACCCGGCCACATAGCCCCTGGGCCCTCTCCGCCACCCACAGGGCCTTGACCGATCCGAACTCAGCTTCATGTCCAATTTCCTGCCCGCTCCCCATAACCCCTAATTCCCTTTACTTCTAGGAAACTGTCTATTTCTGTTTTAAATTTATCTAATGATGTAGCTTCCACAGCTTCCTGGGGCAGCAAATTCCACAGACCTACCACCCTCTGAGTGAAGAAGTTTCTCCTCATCTCAGTTTTGAAAGAGCAGCCCCTTATTCTAAGATTATGCCCCCTAGTTCTAGTTTCACCCATCTTTGGGAACATCCTTACTGCATCCACCCGATCAAGACCCTTCACAATCTTATATGTTTCAATAAGATCGCCTCTCATTCTTCTGAACTCCAATGAGTAGAGTCCCAATCTACTCAACCTCTCCTCATATGTCCGCCCCCTCATCCCCGGGATTAACCGAGTGAACCTTCTTTGTACTGCCTCGAGAGCAAGTATGTCTTTTCTTAAGTATGGACACCAAAACTGTATGCAGTATTCCAGGTGCGGTCTCACCAATACCTTATATAACGGCAGCAATACCTCCTTGTTTTTATATTCTATCCCCCGAGCAATAAAAGCCAACATTCCGTTGGCTTTCTTGATCACCTGCTGCACCTGCATACCAACTTTTTGATTTTCTTGCACTAGGACCCCCAGATCCCTTTGTACTGCAGTACTTTCCAGTCTCTCGCCATTAAGAAAATAACTTGCTCTCTGATTTTTCCTGCCAAAGTGCATGACCTCACATTTTCCAATATTATATTGCATCTGCCAAATCTCCGCCCACTCACCCAGCCTGTCTATATCCCCTTGCAGGTTTTTTATGTCCTCCTCACTCTCTACTTTCCCTCCCATCTTTGTATCATCTGCAAATTTTGATATGTTGCACTCGGTCCCCTCCTCCAAATCGTTAATATAGATTGTAAAGAGTTGGGGACCCAGCACCGACCCCTGTGGAACACCACTGGTTACTGGTTGCCAGTCCGAAAATGAACCATTTATCCCAACTCTCTGCTTCCTGTTCGATAACCAATCCTCCACCCATGCCAGAATATTACCCCCAATCCTGTGATTTTTTATCTTAAGTAATAATCTTTTATGTGGCACCTTGTCGAATGCCTTCTGGAAGTCTAAATACACTACGTCCACTGGTTCCCCTTTATCCACCCTGCACGTTATATCCTCGAAGAACTCAAGCAAATTTGTCAGACATGACTTCCCCTTCATAAAGCCATGCTGACTTTGTCCTATTAAATTATGCTTATCTAAATGTTCCGTTACTGTCTCCTTAATAATAGACTCCAAAATTTTACCCACCACAGATGTTAAGCTAACTGGCCTATAATTTCCAGCCTTCTGCCTACTACCCTTTTTAAATAACGGTGTTACATTAGCAGTTTTCCAATCTGCCGGGACCTCTCCTGAGTCCAGGGAATTTTGGAAAACTATCACCAAAGCATCCACAATCCCTACTGCCACTTCCCTCAAGACCCTAGGATGGAAGCCATCAGGTCCAGGGGATTTATCTGCCTTGAGTCCCATTATTTTACTGAGTACCATCTCCTGAGTGATTTTAATCGTATTTAGCTCCTCCCCCCCGAGAGTCCCCTGTTTGTCCAGTGTTGGGATATTCTTAGTGTCCTCTACTGTAAAGACTGAAACAAAATATTTGTTCAGCATTTTTGCCATCTCCATGTTTCCCACCATTAATTTCCCGGTCTCATCCTCTAAGGGACCTATGTTTGCCTTAGCCACCCTTTTTCTTTTTATATAACTATAGAAACTCTTGCTATCTGTTTTTATATTTTTTGCTAATTTCTTTTCATAATCTAACTTCCCTTTCTTAATCAATCCTTTAGTTACTTTTTGCTGTCTTTTGAAGAATTCCCAATCTTCTATCCTCCCACTAAGTTTGGCTACCTTATATGTCCTTGTTTTTAGTCGGATACTATCCTTGATTTCTTTACTTAGCCACGGATGGCTGTCATTTCTTTTACACCCTTTTTTCCTCAGTGGAATATATTTATTTTGAAAGTTGTAAAATAACTCCCTAAATGAACACCACTGCTCATGTACCGTCTTACCCTTTAATCTATTTTCCCAGTCCACTTTAATCAATTCCGCTCTCATACCATCATAGTCTCCTTTATTCAAGCTCAGTACGCTTGTTTGAGAATCAACCTTCTCACCCTCTAATTGGATATGGAATTCAACCATGTTGTGGTCGCTCGTTCCAAGGGGATCCTTAACTAGGACATTATTAATTAATCCTGACTCATTACACAGGACCAGGTCCAAGGTTGCCTGCCCCCTTGTAGGATCAGTTACATACTGCTCAAGAAATCCATCCCTGATGCACTCAATGAACTCGTCCTCAAGGCTGCTCTGCCCAATTTGATTTGTCCAGTTAATATGATAATTAAAATCCCCCATAATTATGGCTGTTCCCTTATTACATGCCCCGACTATCTCCTGATTAATACTTCTTCCAGCAGAGTTGCAACTATTAGGAGGCCTATATACTACGCCCACTAATGTTTTTTTTCCCTTATTATTCCTTATCTCCACCCAAACTGTTTCATTATCTTGATGCTTTGTCCCAATATCATTTCTCTGTATTACAGTGATTCCTTCCTTTATTAACATAGCCACCCCACCTCCCCTTCCTTCCTGCCTGTCCTTCCTGATTGTTAAATACCCTGGCATATTTAATTCCCAGTCGTTGTCACCCTGCAGCCATGTTTCTGTAATGGCCACAAGATCATACCCATACGTAGTTATTTGTGCCGTTAACTCGTCCATTTTATTACGAATGCTACGTGCATTCAGATAAAGAACTTTCAAATCTGTTTTGTGACGCTTAGTTCCTGCTTTTTCCTTTTTTAACACTTTACCTATTACTCCATACCTTCTGTCTCTTCCTGTTACGCTTTCCTCTCTCTCCCTGCTCAGGTTCCCAACCCCCTGCCACTTTAGTTTAAACCCTCCCCAACAGCACTAGCAAACACTCCTCCTAGGACAGCGGTCCCGGCCCTGCCCAGGTGCAGACCATCCGGTTTGTACTGGTCCCACCTCCCCCAGAACCGTTTCCAGTGTCCCAGGAATTTGAATCCCTCCCCCTTGCACCATTCCTCTAGCCACGTATTCATTTGAAATATCCTCCTATTTCTACTCTGACTAGCACGTGGCACTGGCAGCAATCCTGAGATTACTACCTTTGAGGTCCTATTTTTTAATTTACCTCCTAACTCCCTATATTCTGCTTTTAGGACCTCATCCCCTTTTTTACCTATATCGTTGGTGCCTATGTGCACCACGACAGCTGGCTGTTCGCCCTCCCCCTCCAAAATGTTCTGTAGCCGCTCCGAAACATCCTTGATCCTTGCACCAGGGAGGCAACACACCATCCTGGAGTCTCGGTTGCGGCCGCAGAAACGCCTGTCTATTCCCCTTACAATTGAGTCCCCTATCACTATAGCTCTGCCACTCTTTTTCCTCCCAGCCTGTGCAGCAGAGCTACCCGTGGTGCCAGGAAGTTGGCTGCTGCTGCCTTCCCCTGATAAGTCATCCCCCCCAACAGCATCCAAAGTGGCATATCTGTTTGAGAGGGGGATGGCCACAGGGGACCCCTGCACTACCTGCCTGCATCTCTTACTCTTCCTGGTGGTCACCTATTCACTTCCTGCCTGTATACCCTTTACCTGCGGTGTGACCAACTCGCTAAACGTGCTATCCACGAGTTTCTCTGCATCGCGGATGCTCCACAGTGAGTCCACCCGCAGCTCCAGCTCCGAGATACGATCGGTCAGTAGCTGCAGGTGGACACACTTCCCGCACACATGGTCGGCAGGGACACTGGTAGTGTCCATGACTTCCCACATCTTGCAGGAGGAGCATATCACGGGTGCGAGGTCTGCTGCCATGACTTGCCTTAGCTTAGTTACCCCTTTTAAATTACGTTGAAATTAGAAAATGTTAACTATACTAGGGACCTAGGTTCACTAAAAAAAAAACACTATCTGCTATAAAACCTGCAGATCTTCCCTTTCTTATTACTTTACTTACAGTAAAATGGTAGAAATACTCACCTGAACCTACTCACCAATCAGCTGCCTCCCCTGTGCCGCGTCACTTTCTGACTGGTGACGTCACCCCGAACTGCCGCTGGTCTCAGAGTCTCGCTCTCAGAGTAAGCTCTGGTCTCGATCTCTCCGCGCTGTTTATATCCCCGCTCTGGTCTCGCTCTCTCCGCGCTGTTTATATCTCCGCTCTGGTCTCGCTCTCTCCGCGCTGTTTATATCCCCGCTCTGGTCTCGCTCTCTCCCGCCGCTCACCGACTGGACTCTCGCTCTCTCCGCGCTGTTTATATCCCCGCTCTGGTCTCGCTCTCTCCCGCCGCTCACCGACTGGACTCTCGCTCTCTCCGCGCTGTTTATATCTCCGCTCTGGTCTCGCTCTCTCCCGCCGCTCACCGACTGGACTCTCGCTCTCTCCGCGCTGTTTATATCTCCGCTCTGGTCTCGCTCTCTCCCGTTGCTCACCGACTGGACTCTCGCTCTCTCCGCGCTGTTTATATCTCCGCTCTGGTCTCGCTCTTTACCGCCGCTCACCGACTGGACTCTCGCTCTCTCCGCGCTGTTTATATCTCCGCTCTGGTCTCGCTCTCTCCCGTTGCTCACCGACTGGACTCTCGCTCTCTCCGCGCTGTTTATATCCCCGCTCTGGTCTCGCTCTCTCCCGCCGCTCACCGACTGGACTCTCGCTCTCTCCGCGCTGTTTATATCCCCGCTCTGGTCTCGCTCTCTCCCGCCGCTCACCGACTGGACTCTCGCTCTCTCCGCGCTGTTTATATCTCCGCTCTGGTCTCGCTCTCTCCTGCCGCTCACCGACTGGACTCTCGCTCTCTCCGCGCTGTTTATATCTCCGCTCTGGTCTCGCTCTCTCCCGTTGCTCACCGACTGGACTCTCGCTCTCTCCGCGCTGTTTATATCTCCGCTCTGGTCTCGCTCTTTACCGCCGCTCACCGACTGGACTCTCGCTCTCTCCGCGCTGTTTATATCTCCGCTCTGGTCTCGCTCTCTCCCGTTGCTCACCGACTGGACTCTCGCTCTCTCCGCGCTGTTTATATCCCCGCTCTGGTCTCGCTCTCTCCCGCCGCTCACCGACTGGACTCTCGCTCTCTCCGCGCTGTTTATATCCCCGCTCTGGTCTCGCTCTCTCCCGCCGCTCACCGACTGGACTCTCGCTCTCTCCGCGCTGTTTATATCCCCGCTCTGGTCTCGCTCTCTCCGCGCTGTTTATATCTCCGCTCTGGTCTCGCTCTTTACCGCCGCTCACCGCTCTCAGGTCCACTACCGCTCTGCAGGAAAAGCAAGGCAAAGCAGCACCTCCTTCCCCCACTTCACCAAACTCCCACACGTACCGAACTCTCAGCACACTGTGTTGTCCTCACACCGTGCTGTCCGCACTGACAGGCCCCTGTATTTCTACAGTTGAGACTCAGATGAGTCAGGCCTGCCCCACCTTCGGGGACCAATTGAATCTAGCTAACCAATTAACTTGCTACAGCAGCTCTCTGCTGAAGCCTGACAGAAACTTAGAAATTTAAACTTTTAAATTGACCTTAAACAGTTGAAGCAATATGCACTAGATTTAAAGAGATTAACCCTTAAAGAGATTAACCCTTCAACTCCCACACGTACCGAACTCTCAGCACACTATGTTGTCCTCACACCGTTCTGACTCGGACACGAGTGTTACCAACTGAGCCAAACTGACACTATAAGGAGTCTGTGTTCTGAGCCCCCCCCCCCTGAACCTGGTGATGATCCCTGGCCGTCTCCACTGTTCCTGATGCTCTGCCACTGTCTGTCCTTCATCCTCACACCGCTCTTTGTTTATTTTTCCCCACTTAATTCTCCCTCCTCCTTCGGAAGGTTCTGGGCTCTGACCGAACCCCCCTCCATCCCCAACACCCATGGTCGTTCGTAATACATGAGTCTGGATAGTGTCGGGATATCCAACGGTTTCTGCCCTCAAAGACCCTGCCCTGACACACACGAGCTCTGACACATGCACTCTCGCCCGCCCGCCCACCCCCTCCCTTCAGCAATGAGCTGATAATTCCCACGAGCTGGTACCGAGGCCAATGGACCCCCAGGGGCTCAGCCGGATTGTCGTGCCCCGCCCCTGTTTGTCTGAGATCGGAGGTACGGGGTGGGGGGTGGTTGTGGGGGTCCTGGGACCCGGGCCCTTCCCACTCTCCTCACTTCAGCCCATCGATCGACTCGTTAAGTGGGCTCTGCTGAACCGATGGTATTGTCTTCAACAGGTGATTGGAGTAGTCTGACTGAGAGGGACACAGTCCACTGTTGATTCAGAGTCGCTCCATTCCAATCAGTCTGGTTAAGATGTTTTGTGAGCCGAGGGCTCTGAGTGCTTAAACGCTGCATTCTGTGAATAACCACTGTCTGACCTCAGTGCCCGGAGTGTCTGTGACGTGTGTCTGCTCTGTAACTGTCTGACCTCAGTGCCCGGAGTGTCTGTGACGTGTGTCTGCTCTGTAACTGTCTGACCTCAGTGCCCAGAGTGTCTGTGACTTGTGTCTGCTCTGTAACTGTCTGACCTCAGTGCCCAGAGTGTCTGTGACTTGTGTCTGCTCTGTAACTGTCTGACCTCAGTGCCCAGAGTGTCTGTGACGTGTGTCTGCTCTGTATCTGTCTGACCTCAGTGCCCGAAGTGTCTGTGACGTGTGTCTGCTCTGTAACTGTCTGACCTCAGTGCCTGGAGTGCCTGTGACTTGTGTCTGCTCTGTAACTGTCTGACCTCAGTGCCCGGAGTGTCTGTGACGTGTGTCTGCTCTGTAACTGTCTGACCTCAGTGCCCGGAGTGTCTGTGACTTGTGTCTGCTCTGTAACTGTCTGACCTCAGTGCCCGGAGTGTCTGTGACTTGTGTCTGCTCTGTAACTGTCTGACCTCAGTGCCCGGAGTGTCTGTGACGTGTGTCTGCTCTGTAACTGTCTGACCTCAGTGCCGGAGTGCCTGTGAGTTGTGTCTGCTCTGTAACTGTCTGACCTCAGTGCCGGAGTGCCTGTGACGTGTGTCTGCTCTGTAACTGTCTGACCTCAGTGCCGGAGTGCCTGTGAGTTGTGTCTGCTCTGTAACTGTCTGACCTCAGTGCCCAGAGTGTCTGTGACTTGTGTCTGCTCTGTAACTGTCTGACCTCAGTGCCCGGAGTGTCTGTGACGTGTGTCTGCTCTGTAACTGTCTGACCTCAGTGCCCAGAGTGTCTGTGACTTGTGTCTGCTCTGTAACTGTCTGACCTCAGTGCCCGGAGTGTCTGTGACTTGTGTCTGCTCTTTCCCACAGGACCAGATGGCCTCCGACCCCTCAGCGATCGACATGTTCATCACAGGTACAGATCCCCATCACCCACTGCTCGTGGCACAAAAAGAACGTCTGGAGATGGCAGCACTCGATCGGCCCCTGTGGGAGAAGCAGGCCGAGTGCATGCTGGCCGTGATTCCCCTGCGATGGATCCGCAAACAATCTCACCTTTCACCCTGCGCTCCTCCCCCGGTCTCCTTCAGGTGCTGATGGAGAGCTGCCATGTGTTTCCAGAATGTTCCATTTTTAATGTCGGTATTTTATTGCAATCTCGATCTTTCTATCTCTTCCTTTTGTAAAGTGCTTTGGGGATCAAACCAGAGGTGTGTGGGCACCGCACCCGGTCACTGAGGAATACACTGCCAGGCCAGCAGGACTGGCTCTCACCAACCTTCGAAAGCTCGCTGGCGAAATGTGGCCAGCAGTACATCAGTATCTCAGGGTCCGACTGTTCTCTCTCTCTCTCTCTCTCTCTCTCTCACTTTTACCTTCCTGTTTTTCTGCCTCGCACTGACACTGTTTCTCCCAGCTTCATTCATCATTAATACTTCTCACTTCTGGAGTATAAGGTAGGAGAGTGAAGGGTTAATGGTTCCCACTGTCGTGCAAGGTCGGACAGTGAAGGGTTAATGGTTCCCACTGTCGTGTAGGGTCGGACAGTGAAGGGTTAATGATTCTCACTGTAGTGTAGGGTCGGACAGTGATGGGTTAATGATTCTCACTGTAGTGTCGGGTCGGACAGTGATGGGTTAATGATTCTCACTGTAGTGTAGGGTCGGACAGTGATGGGTTAATGATTCTCACTGTAGTGTAGGGTCGGACAGTGATGGGTTAATGATTCTCACTGTAGTGTCGGGTCGGTCGGTGATGGGTTAATGATTCTCACTGTAGTGTAGGGTCGGACAGTGATGGGTTAATGATTCTCACTGTAGTGTCGGGTCGGTCGGTGATGGGTTAATGATTCTCACTGTAGTGTCGGGTCGGTCGGTGATGGGTTAATGATTCTCACTGTAGTGTCGGGTCGGTCGGTGATGGGTTAATGATTCTCACTGTAGTGTCGGGTCGGACAGTGATGGGTTAATGATTCTCTCTGTAGTGTCGGGTCGGTCGGTGATGGGTTAATGATTCTCACTGTAGTGTCGGGTCGGTCGGTGATGGGTTAATGATTCTCACTGTAGTGTCGGGTCGGACAGTGATGGGTTAATGATTCTCACTGTAGTGTCGGGTCGGACAGTGATGGGTTAATGATTCTCACTGTCGTGTAAGGTCGGACAGTGATGGGTTAATGATTCTCACTGCAGTGTCGGGTCGGTCGGTGATGGGTTAATGATTCTCACTGCAGTGTAGGGTCGGACAGTGATGGGTTAATGATTCTCACTGCAGTGTCGGGTCGGACAGTGATGGGTTAATGATTCTCACTGTAGTGTCGGGTCGGACAGTGATGGGTTAATGATTCTCACTGTAGTGTAAGGTCGGACAGTGATGGGTTAATGATTCTCACTGTAGTGTAAGGTCGGACAGTGATGGGTTAATGATTCTCACTGTAGTGTCGGGTCGGACAGTGACGGGTTAATGATTCTCACTAGTCTAGGGTCGGACAGTGATGGGTTAATGATTCTCACTGTAGTGTCGGGTCGGACAGTGATGGGTTAATGATTCTCACTGTAGTGTCGGGTCGGACAGTGATGGGTTAATGATTCTCACTGTAGTGTAGGGTCGGTCGGTGATGGGTTAATGATTCTCACTGTAGTGTCGGGTCGGACAGTGATGGGTTAATGATTCTCACTGTAGTGTAAGGTCGGTCGGTGATGGGTTAATGATTCTCACTGTAGTGTAAGGTCGGACAGTGATGGGTTAATGATTCTCACTGTAGTGTAGGGTCGGACAGTGATGGGTTAATGATTCTCTCTGTAGTGTAGGGTCGGACAGTGATGGGTTAATGATTCTCACTGTAGTGTCGGGTCGGTCGGTGATGGGTTAATGATTCTCACTGTAGTGTCGGGTCGGACAGTGATGGGTTAATGATTCTCACTGTAGTGTAGGGTCGGTCGGTGATGGGTTAATGATTCTCACTGTAGTGTCGGGTCGGACAGTGATGGGTTAATGATTCTCACTGTAGTGTAGGGTCGGACAGTGATGGGTTAATGATTCTCACTGTAGTGTAAGGTCGGTCGGTGATGGGTTAATGATTCTCACTGTAGTGTCGGGTCGGACAGTGATGGGTTAATGATTCTCACTGTAGTGTAGGGTCGGACAGTGATGGGTTAATGATTCTCACTGTAGTGTAGGGTCGGACAGTGATGGGTTAATGATTCTCACTAGTCTAGGGTCGGACAGTGATGGGTTAATGATTCTCACTGTCGTGTAAGGTCGGACAGTGATGGGTTAATGATTCTCACTAGTCTAGGGTCGGACAGTGATGGGTTAATGATTCTCACTGTAGTGTCGGGTCGGACAGTGATGGGTTAATGATTCTCGCTGTCGTGTAAGGTCGGACAGTGATGGGTTAATGATTCTCACTAGTCTAGGGTCGGACAGTGATGGGTTAATGATTCTCACTGTAGTGTAGGGTCGGACAGTGATGGGTTAATGATTCTCACTGTAGTGTAGGGTCGGACAGTGATGGGTTAATGATTCTCACTGTCGTGTCGGGTCGGACAGTGATGGGTTAATGATTCTCACTGTAGTGTCGGGTCGGACAGTGATGGGTTAATGATTCTCACTGTAGTGTAGGGTCGGACAGTGATGGGTTAATGATTCTCACTGCAGTGTAGGGTCGGTCGGTGATGGGTTAATGATTCTCACTGTAGTGTAGGGTCGGACAGTGATGGGTTAATGATTCTCACTGTAGTGTAGGGTCGGACAGTGATGGGTTAATGATTCTCACTGTAGTGTAGGGTCGGACAGTGATGGGTTAATGATTCTCACTAGTGTCGGGTCGGACAGTGATGGGTTAATAATTCTCACTGTAGTGTAGGGTCGGACAGTGATGGGTTAATGATTCTCACTGCAGTGTAGGGTCGGACAGTGATGGGTTAATGATTCTCACTGCAGTGTAGGGTCGGACAGTGATGGGTTAATGATTCTCACTGCAGTGTAGGGTCGGACAGTGATGGGTTAATGATTCTCACTGTAGTGTAAGGTCGGACAGTGATGGGTTAATGATTCTCACTGTAGTTTCGGGTCGGACAGTGACGGGTTAATGATTCTCACTGTAGTGTAGGGTCGGACAGTGATGGGTTAATGATTCTCACTGTAGTGTAAGGTCGGACAGTGATGGGTTAATGATTCTCACTGTAGTGTCGGGTCGGTCGGTGATGGGTTAATGATTCTCACTGTAGTGTCGGGTCGGACAGTGATGGGTTAATGATTCTCACTGTCGTGTAAGGTCGGACAGTGATGGGTTAATGATTCTCACTGTAGTGTCGGGTCGGACAGTGATGGGTTAATGATTCTCACTGTAGTGTCGGGTCGGTCGGTGATGGGTTAATGATTCTCACTGTAGTGTCGGGTCGGTCGGTGATGGGTTAATGATTCTCACTGTAGTGTCGGGTCGGTCGGTGATGGGTTAATGATTCTCACTGTAGTGTCGGGTCGGACAGTGATGGGTTAATGATTCTCACTGTAGTGTCGGGTCGGACAGTGATGGGTTAATGATTCTCACTGTAGTGTAAGGTCGGACAGTGATGGGTTAATGATTCTCACTGTAGTGTAGGGTCGGTCGGTGATGGGTTAATGATTCTCACTGTAGTGTCGGGTCGGACAGTGATGGGTTAATGATTCTCACTGTAGTGTCGGGTCGGACAGTGATGGGTTAATGATTCTCACTGTAGTGTAAGGTCGGACAGTGATGGGTTAATGATTCTCACTGTAGTGTCGGGTCGGACAGTGATGGGTTAATGATTCTCACTGTAGTGTCGGGTCGGACAGTGATGGGTTAATGATTCTCACTGTAGTGTCGGGTCGGACAGTGATGGGTTAATGATTCTCACTGTAGTGCAGGGTCGGACAGTGATGGGTTAATGATTCTCTCTGTAGTGTAAGTTCGGACAGTGATGGGTTAATGATTCTCACTGTAGTGTAAGGTCGGACAGTGATGGGTTAATGATTCTCACTGTAGTGTAGGGTCGGACAGTGATGGGTTAATGATTCTCACTGTAGTGTAGGGTCGGTCGGTGATGGGTTAATGATTCTCACTGTAGTGTCGGGTCGGACAGTGATGGGTTAATGATTCTCACTGTAGTGTAAGGTCGGACAGTGATGGGTTAATGATTCTCACTGTAGTGTCGGGTCGGACAGTGATGGGTTAATGATTCTCACTGTAGTGTCGGGTCGGACAGTGATGGGTTAATGATTCTCGCTGTAGTGTAAGGTCGGACAGTGATGGGTTAATGATTCTCGCTGTAGTGTCGGGTCGGACAGTGATGGGTTAATGATTCTCTCTGTAGTTTCGGGTCGGACAGTGATGGGTTAATGATTCTCACTGTAGTGTCGGGTCGGACAGTGATGGGTTAATGATTCTCACTGTAGTGTCGGGTCGGTCGGTGATGGGTTAATGATTCTCACTGTAGTGTAAGGTCGGACAGTGATGGGTTAATGATTCTCACTGTAGTGTAGGGTCGGTCGGTGATGGGTTAATGATTCTCACTGTAGTGTCGGGTCGGACAGTGATGGGTTAATGATTCTCACTGTAGTGTCGGGTCGGTCGGTGATGGGTTAATGATTCTCACTGTAGTGTCGGGTCGGACAGTGATGGGTTAATGATTCTCACTGTAGTGTAAGGTCGGACAGTGATGGGTTAATGATTCTCACTGTGGTGTCGGGTCGGTCGGTGATGGGTTAATGATTCTCACTGTAGTGTCGGGTCGGACAGTGATGGGTTAATGATTCTCACTGTGGTGTCGGGTCGGTCGGTGATGGGTTAATGATTCTCACTGTAGTGTCGGGTCGGACAGTGATGGGTTAATGATTCTCACTGTAGTGTCGGGTCGGACAGTGATGGGTTAATGATTCTCACTGTGGTGTCGGGTCGGTCGGTGATGGGTTAATGATTCTCACTGTAGTGTCGGGTCGGACAGTGATGGGTTAATGATTCTCACTGTAGTGTCGGGTCGGACAGTGATGGGTTAATGATTCTCTCTAGTGTAGGGTCGGACAGTGATGGGTTAATGATTCTCACTGTAGTGTAGGGTCGGACAGTGATGGGTTAATGATTCTCACTGTAGTGTAAGGTCGCACAGTGATGGGTTAATGATTCTCGCTGTAGTGTAAGGTCGCACAGTGATGGGTTAATGATTCTCACTGTAGTGTAGGGTCGGACAGTGATGGGTTAATGATTCTCTCTGTAGTGTAAGTTCGGACAGTGATGGGTTAATGATTCTCACTGTAGTGTAAGGTCGGACAGTGATGGGTTAATGATTCTCACTGTCGTGTCGGGTCGGACAGTGATGGGTTAATGATTCTCACTGTAGTGTAGGGTCGGTCGGTGATGGGTTAATGATTCTCACTGTAGTGTCGGGTCGGACAGTGATGGGTTAATGATTCTCACTGTAGTGTAAGGTCGGACAGTGATGGGTTAATGATTCTCACTGTAGTGTCGGGTCGGACAGTGATGGGTTAATGATTCTCACTGTAGTGTCGGGTCGGACAGTGATGGGTTAATGATTCTCGCTGTAGTGTCGGGTCGGACAGTGATGGGTTAATGATTCTCTCTGTAGTGTCGGGTCGGACAGTGATGGGTTAATGATTCTCACTGTAGTGTCGGGTCGGACAGTGATGGGTTAATGATTCTCACTGTAGTGTCGGGTCGGTCGGTGATGGGTTAATGATTCTCACTGTAGTCTCGGGTCGGACAGTGATGGGTTAATGATTCTCACTGTAGTGTAGGGTCGGACAGTGATGGGTTAATGATTCTCACTGTAGTGTAGGGTCGGACAGTGATGGGTTAATGATTCTCACTGTAGTGTCGGGTCGGACAGTGATGGGTTAATGATTCTCACTGTAGTGTAAGGTCGGACAGTGATGGGTTAATGATTCTCACTGTAGTGTAAGGTCGGACAGTGATGGGTTAATGATTCTCACTGTAGTGTCGGGTCGGTCGGTGATGGGTTAATGATTCTCACTGTAGTGTAAGGTCGGACAGTGATGGGTTAATGATTCTCACTGTAGTGTAAGGTCGGACAGTGATGGGTTAATGATTCCCACTGTAGTGTCGGGTCGGTCGGTGATGGGTTAATGATTCTCACTGTAGTGTAGGGTCGGACAGTGATGGGTTAATGATTCTCACTAGTGTAGGGTCGGACAGTGATGGGTTAATGATTCTCACTGTAGTGTCGGGTCGGACAGTGATTGGTTAATGATTCTCACTGTAGTGTAGGGTCGGTCGGTGATGGGTTAATGATTCTCACTGTAGTGTAGGGTCGGACGGTGATGGGTTAATGATTCTCACTAGTGTCGGGTCGGACAGTGATGGGTTAATGATTCTCACTGTAGTGTCGGGTCGGTCGGTGATGGGTTAATGATTCTCACTGTAGTGTCGGGTCGGTCGGTGATGGGTTAATGATTCTCACTGTAGTGTCGGGTCGGTCGGTGATGGGTTAATGATTCTCACTGTAGTGTAGGGTCGGACAGTGATGGGTTAATGATTCTCACTGTAGTGTAGGGTCGGACAGTGATGGGTTAATGATTCTCACTGTAGTGTCGGGTCGGACAGTGATGGGTTAATGATTCTCACTGTAGTGTAGGGTCGGACAGTGATGGGTTAATGATTCTCACTGTAGTGTAGGGTCGGTCGGTGATGGGTTAATGATTCTCACTGTAGTGTAGGGTCGGTCGGTGATGGGTTAATGATTCTCACTGTAGTGTAGGGTCGGTCGGTGATGGGTTAATGATTCTCACTGTGGTGTCGGGTCGGACGGTGATGGGTTAATGATTCTCACTGTAGTGTCGGGTCGGACAGTGATGGGTTAATGATTCTCACTGTAGTGTCGGGTCGGTCGGTGATGGGTTAATGATTCTCACTGTAGTGTAGGGTCGGTCGGTGATGGGTTAATGATTCTCACTGTAGTGTAGGGTCGGTCGGTGATGGGTTAATGATTCTCACTGTAGTGTAAGGTCGGACAGTGATGGGTTAATGATTCTCACTGTAGTGTCGGGTCGGTCGGTGATGGGTTAATGATTCTCACTGTAGTGTCGGGTCGGACAGTGATGGGTTAATGATTCTCACTGTAGTGTCGGGTCGGACAGTGATGGGTTAATGATTCTCACTGTAGTGTCGGGTCGGACAGTGATGGGTTAATGATTCTCACTGTAGTGTCGGGTCGGACAGTGATGGGTTAATGATTCTCACTGTAGTGTCGGGTCGGACAGTGATGGGTTAATGATTCTCACTGTAGTGTAGGGTCGGTGATGGGTTAATGATTCTCACTGTAGTGTCGGGTCGGACAGTGATGGGTTAATGATTCTCACTGTAGTATAGGGTCGGTGATGGGTTAATGATTCTCACTGTCGTGTCGGGTCGGACAGTGATGGGTTAATGATTATCACTGTAGTGTCGGGTCGGACAGTGATGGGTTAATGATTCTCACTGTAGTGTGGGGTCGGTGATGGGTTAATGATTCTCACTGTAGTGTCGGGTCGGACAGTGATGGGTTAATGATTCTCACTGTAGTGTCGGGTCGGACAGTGATGGGTTAATGATTCTCACTTTAGTGTAGGGTCGGTGATGGGTTAATGATTCTCACTGTAGTGTTGGGTCGGACAGTGATGGGTTAATGATTCTCACTGTAGTGTTGGGTCGGACAGTGATGGGTTAATGATTCTCACTGTAGTGTCGGGTCGGTCGGTGATGGGTTAATGATTCTCACTGTAGTGTCGGGTCGGACAGTGATGGGTTAATGATTCTCTCTGTAGTGTCGGGTCGGTCGGTGATGGGTTAATGATTCTCACTGTAGTGTCGGGTCGGACAGTGATGGGTTAATGATTCTCACTGTAGTGTCGGGTCGGACAGTGATGGGTTAATGATTCTCACTGTGGTGTAGGGTCGGTCGGTGATGGGTTAATGATTCTCACTGTAGTGTCGGGTCGGACAGTGATGGGTTAATGATTCTCACTGTAGTGTCGGGTCGGACAGTGATGGGTTAATGATTCTCACTGGTGTAGGGTCGGACAGTGATGGGTTAATGATTCTCACTAGTGTCGGGTCGGTCGGTGATGGGTTAATGATTCTCACTGTAGTGTCGGGTCGGACAGTGATGGGTTAATGATTCTCACTGGTGTAGGGTCGGACAGTGATGGGTTAATGATTCTCACTGTAGTGTCGGGTCGGACAGTGATGGGTTAATGATTCTCACTAGTGTCGGGTCGGACAGTGATGGGTTAATGATTCTCACTGTAGTGTCGGGTCGGACAGTGATGGGTTAATGATTCTCACTGGTGTAGGGTCGGACAGTGATGGGTTAATGATTCTCACTGTAGTGTCGGGTCGGACAGTGATGGGTTAATGATTCTCACTGTAGTGTCGGGTCGGTCGGTGATGGGTTAATGATTCTCACTGTAGTGTAGGGTCGGTCGGTGATGGGTTCATGATTCTCACTGTAGTGTCGGGTCGGACAGTGATGGGTTAATGATTCTCACTGTAGTGTAAGGTCGGACAGTGATGGGTTAATGATTCTCACTGTAGTGTAAGGTCGGACAGTGATGGGTTAATGATTCTCACTGTGGTGTAGGGTCGGACAGTGATGGGTTAATGATTCTCACTGTAGTGTAGGGTCGGTCGGTGATGGGTTAATGATTCTCACTGTGGTGTAGGGTCGGACAGTGATGGGTTAATGATTCTCACTGTAGTGTCGGGTCGGTCGGTGATGGGTTAATGATTCTCACTGTAGTGTCGGGTCGGACAGTGATGGGTTAATGATTCTCACTGTAGTGTAGGGTCGGACAGTGATGGGTTAATGATTCTCACTGTAGTGTCGGGTCGGTCGGTGATGGGTTAATGATTCTCACTGTAGTGTCGGGTCGGTCGGTGATGGGTTAATGATTCTCACTGTAGTGTCGGGTCGGACAGTGATGGGTTAATGATTCTCACTGTAGTGTCGGGTCGGTCGGTGATGGGTTAATGATTCTCACTGTAGTGTCGGGTCGGTCGGTGATGGGTTAATGATTCTCACTGTAGTGTCGGGTCGGACAGTGATGGGTTAATGATTCTCACTGTAGTGTAGGGTCGGACAGTGATGGGTTAATGATTCTCACTGTAGTGTCGGGTCGGTCGGTGATGGGTTAATGATTCTCACTGTAGTGTCGGGTCGGTCGGTGATGGGTTAATGATTCTCACTGTAGTGTCGGGTCGGACAGTGATGGGTTAATGATTCTCACTGTAGTGTCGGGTCGGACAGTGATGGGTTAATGATTCTCACTGTAGTGTCGGGTCGGACAGTGATGGGTTAATGATTCTCACTGTAGTGTAGGGTCGGTCGGTGATGGGTTAATGATTCTCACTGTAGTGTCGGGTCGGACAGTGATGGGTTAATGATTCTCACTGTAGTGTAGGGTCGGTCAGTGATGGGTTAATGATTCTCACTGTAGTGTCGGGTCGGACGGTGATGGGTTAATGATTCTCACTGTAGTGTAGGGTCGGTCAGTGATCGGTTAATGATTCTCACTGTAGTGTCGGGTCGGTCGGTGATGGGTTAATGATTCTCACTGTAGTGTCGGGTCGGTCGGTGATGGGTTAATGATTCTCACTGTGGTGTAGGGTCGGACAGTGATGGGTTAATGATTCTCACTGTAGTGTAGGGTCGGTCGGTGATGGGTTAATGATTCTCACTGTAGTGTCGGGTCGGTCGGTGATGGGTTAATGATTCTCACTGTAGTGTCGGGTCGGTCGGTGATGGGTTAATGATTCTCACTGTAGTGTCGGGTCGGACAGTGATGGGTTAATGATTCTCACTGTAGTGTCGGGTCGGACAGTGATGGGTTAATGATTCTCACTGCAGTGTAGGGTCGGACAGTGATGGGTTAATGATTCTCACTGTAGTGTAGGGTCGGACAGTGATGGGTTAATGATTCTCACTGTAGTGTCGGGTCGGACAGTGATGGGTTAATGATTCTCACTGCAGTGTAGGGTCGGACAGTGATGGGTTAATGATTCTCACTGTAGTGTCGGGTCGGACAGTGATGGGTTAATGATTCTCACTGCAGTGTAGGGTCGGACAGTGATGGGTTAATGATTCTCACTGTAGTGTAGGGTCGGACAGTGATGGGTTAATGATTCTCACTGTAGTGTAAGGTCGGACAGTGATGGGTTAATGATTCTCACTGTAGTGTAGGGTCGGACGGTGATGGGTTAATGATTCTCACTGTAGTGTAGGGTCGGACAGTGATGGGTTAATGATTCTCACTGTAGTGTCGGGTCGGTCGGTGATGGGTTAATGATTCTCACTGTAGTGTAAGGTCGGACAGTGATGGGTTAATGATTCTCACTGTAGTGTAAGGTCGGACAGTGATGGGTTAATGATTCTCACTGTAGTGTCGGGTCGGTCGGTGATGGGTTAATGATTCTCACTGTAGTGTCGGGTCGGTCGGTGATGGGTTAATGATTCTCACTGTAGTGTCGGGTCGGTCGGTGATGGGTTAATGATTCTCACTGTGGTGTAGGGTCGGACAGTGATGGGTTAATGATTCTCACTGTAGTGTAGGGTCGGACAGTGATGGGTTAATGATTCTCACTGTAGTGTAGGGTCGGACAGTGATGGGTTAATGATTCTCACTGTAGTGTAGGGTCGGACAGTGATGGGTTAATGATTCTCACTGTAGTGTAGGGTCGGTCGGTGATGGGTTAATGATTCTCACTGTAGTGTAGGGTCGGTCGGTGATGGGTTAATGATTCTCACTGTAGTGTCGGGTCGGACAGTAATGGGTTAATGATTCTCACTGTAGTGTAGGGTCGGTCGGTGATGGGTTAATGATTCTCACTGTAGTGTCGGGTCGGTCGGTGATGGGTTAATGATTCTCACTGTAGTGTCGGGTCGGACAGTGATGGGTTAATGATTCTCACTGTAGTGTCGGGTCGGTCGGTGATGGGTTAATGATTCTCACTGTAGTGTCGGGTCGGTCGGTGATGGGTTAATGATTCTCACTGTAGTGTCGGGTCGGTCGGTGATGGGTTAATGATTCTCACTGTAGTGTCGGGTCGGACAGTGATGGGTTAATGATTCTCACTGTAGTGTCGGGTCGGACAGTGATGGGTTAATGATTCTCACTGCAGTGTAGGGTCGGACAGTGATGGGTTAATGATTCTCACTGTAGTGTAGGGTCGGACAGTGATGGGTTAATGATTCTCACTGTAGTGTCGGGTCGGACAGTGATGGGTTAATGATTCTCACTGCAGTGTAGGGTCGGACAGTGATGGGTTAATGATTCTCACTGTAGTGTCGGGTCGGACAGTGATGGGTTAATGATTCTCACTGCAGTGTAGGGTCGGACAGTGATGGGTTAATGATTCTCACTGTAGTGTAGGGTCGGACAGTGATGGGTTAATGATTCTCACTGTAGTGTAAGGTCGGACAGTGATGGGTTAATGATTCTCACTGTAGTGTAGGGTCGGACGGTGATGGGTTAATGATTCTCACTGTAGTGTAGGGTCGGACAGTGATGGGTTAATGATTCTCACTGTAGTGTCGGGTCGGTCGGTGATGGGTTAATGATTCTCACTGTAGTGTAAGGTCGGACAGTGATGGGTTAATGATTCTCACTGTAGTGTAAGGTCGGACAGTGATGGGTTAATGATTCTCACTGTAGTGTCGGGTCGGTCGGTGATGGGTTAATGATTCTCACTGTAGTGTCGGGTCGGTCGGTGATGGGTTAATGATTCTCACTGTAGTGTCGGGTCGGTCGGTGATGGGTTAATGATTCTCACTGTGGTGTAGGGTCGGACAGTGATGGGTTAATGATTCTCACTGTAGTGTAGGGTCGGACAGTGATGGGTTAATGATTCTCACTGTAGTGTAGGGTCGGACAGTGATGGGTTAATGATTCTCACTGTAGTGTAGGGTCGGACAGTGATGGGTTAATGATTCTCACTGTAGTGTAGGGTCGGTCGGTGATGGGTTAATGATTCTCACTGTAGTGTAGGGTCGGTCGGTGATGGGTTAATGATTCTCACTGTAGTGTCGGGTCGGACAGTAATGGGTTAATGATTCTCACTGTAGTGTAGGGTCGGTCGGTGATGGGTTAATGATTCTCACTGTAGTGTCGGGTCGGTCGGTGATGGGTTAATGATTCTCACTGTAGTGTCGGGTCGGACAGTGATGGGTTAATGATTCTCACTGTAGTGTCGGGTCGGTCGGTGATGGGTTAATGATTCTCACTGTAGTGTCGGGTCGGTCGGTGATGGGTTAATGATTCTCACTGTGGTGTAGGGTCGGACAGTGATGGGTTAATGATTCTCACTGTAGTGTAGGGTCGGACAGTGATGGGTTAATGATTCTCACTGTAGTGTAGGGTCGGACAGTGATGGGTTAATGATTCTCACTGTAGTGTAGGGTCGGACAGTGATGGGTTAATGATTCTCACTGTAGTGTAGGGTCGGTCGGTGATGGGTTAATGATTCTCACTGTAGTGTAGGGTCGGTCGGTGATGGGTTAATGATTCTCACTGTAGTGTCGGGTCGGACAGTAATGGGTTAATGATTCTCACTGTAGTGTAGGGTCGGTCGGTGATGGGTTAATGATTCTCACTGTAGTGTCGGGTCGGTCGGTGATGGGTTAATGATTCTCACTGTAGTGTAGGGTCGGTCGGTGATGGGTTAATGATTCTCACTGTAGTGTCGGGTCGGACAGTGATGGGTTAATGATTCTCACTGTAGTGTCGGGTCGGTCGGTGATGGGTTAATGATTCTCACTGTAGTGTCGGGTCGGACAGTGATGGGTTAATGATTCTCACTGTAGTGTAAGGTCGGACAGTGATGGGTTAATGATTCTCACTGTGGTGTCGGGTCGGTCGGTGATGGGTTAATGATTCTCACTGTAGTGTCGGGTCGGACAGTGATGGGTTAATGATTCTCACTGTGGTGTCGGGTCGGTCGGTGATGGGTTAATGATTCTCACTGTAGTGTCGGGTCGGACAGTGATGGGTTAATGATTCTCACTGTAGTGTCGGGTCGGACAGTGATGGGTTAATGATTCTCACTGTGGTGTCGGGTCGGTCGGTGATGGGTTAATGATTCTCACTGTAGTGTCGGGTCGGACAGTGATGGGTTAATGATTCTCACTGTAGTGTCGGGTCGGACAGTGATGGGTTAATGATTCTCTCTAGTGTAGGGTCGGACAGTGATGGGTTAATGATTCTCACTGTAGTGTAGGGTCGGACAGTGATGGGTTAATGATTCTCACTGTAGTGTAAGGTCGCACAGTGATGGGTTAATGATTCTCGCTGTAGTGTAAGGTCGCACAGTGATGGGTTAATGATTCTCACTGTAGTGTAGGGTCGGACAGTGATGGGTTAATGATTCTCTCTGTAGTGTAAGTTCGGACAGTGATGGGTTAATGATTCTCACTGTAGTGTAAGGTCGGACAGTGATGGGTTAATGATTCTCACTGTCGTGTCGGGTCGGACAGTGATGGGTTAATGATTCTCACTGTAGTGTAGGGTCGGTCGGTGATGGGTTAATGATTCTCACTGTAGTGTCGGGTCGGACAGTGATGGGTTAATGATTCTCACTGTAGTGTAAGGTCGGACAGTGATGGGTTAATGATTCTCACTGTAGTGTCGGGTCGGACAGTGATGGGTTAATGATTCTCACTGTAGTGTCGGGTCGGACAGTGATGGGTTAATGATTCTCGCTGTAGTGTCGGGTCGGACAGTGATGGGTTAATGATTCTCTCTGTAGTGTCGGGTCGGACAGTGATGGGTTAATGATTCTCACTGTAGTGTCGGGTCGGACAGTGATGGGTTAATGATTCTCACTGTAGTGTCGGGTCGGTCGGTGATGGGTTAATGATTCTCACTGTAGTCTCGGGTCGGACAGTGATGGGTTAATGATTCTCACTGTAGTGTAGGGTCGGACAGTGATGGGTTAATGATTCTCACTGTAGTGTAGGGTCGGACAGTGATGGGTTAATGATTCTCACTGTAGTGTCGGGTCGGACAGTGATGGGTTAATGATTCTCACTGTAGTGTAAGGTCGGACAGTGATGGGTTAATGATTCTCACTGTAGTGTAAGGTCGGACAGTGATGGGTTAATGATTCTCACTGTAGTGTCGGGTCGGTCGGTGATGGGTTAATGATTCTCACTGTAGTGTAAGGTCGGACAGTGATGGGTTAATGATTCTCACTGTAGTGTAAGGTCGGACAGTGATGGGTTAATGATTCCCACTGTAGTGTCGGGTCGGTCGGTGATGGGTTAATGATTCTCACTGTAGTGTAGGGTCGGACAGTGATGGGTTAATGATTCTCACTAGTGTAGGGTCGGACAGTGATGGGTTAATGATTCTCACTGTAGTGTCGGGTCGGACAGTGATTGGTTAATGATTCTCACTGTAGTGTAGGGTCGGTCGGTGATGGGTTAATGATTCTCACTGTAGTGTAGGGTCGGACGGTGATGGGTTAATGATTCTCACTAGTGTCGGGTCGGACAGTGATGGGTTAATGATTCTCACTGTAGTGTCGGGTCGGTCGGTGATGGGTTAATGATTCTCACTGTAGTGTCGGGTCGGTCGGTGATGGGTTAATGATTCTCACTGTAGTGTCGGGTCGGTCGGTGATGGGTTAATGATTCTCACTGTAGTGTAGGGTCGGACAGTGATGGGTTAATGATTCTCACTGTAGTGTAGGGTCGGACAGTGATGGGTTAATGATTCTCACTGTAGTGTCGGGTCGGACAGTGATGGGTTAATGATTCTCACTGTAGTGTAGGGTCGGACAGTGATGGGTTAATGATTCTCACTGTAGTGTAGGGTCGGTCGGTGATGGGTTAATGATTCTCACTGTAGTGTAGGGTCGGTCGGTGATGGGTTAATGATTCTCACTGTAGTGTAGGGTCGGTCGGTGATGGGTTAATGATTCTCACTGTGGTGTCGGGTCGGACGGTGATGGGTTAATGATTCTCACTGTAGTGTCGGGTCGGACAGTGATGGGTTAATGATTCTCACTGTAGTGTCGGGTCGGTCGGTGATGGGTTAATGATTCTCACTGTAGTGTAGGGTCGGTCGGTGATGGGTTAATGATTCTCACTGTAGTGTAGGGTCGGTCGGTGATGGGTTAATGATTCTCACTGTAGTGTAAGGTCGGACAGTGATGGGTTAATGATTCTCACTGTAGTGTCGGGTCGGTCGGTGATGGGTTAATGATTCTCACTGTAGTGTCGGGTCGGACAGTGATGGGTTAATGATTCTCACTGTAGTGTCGGGTCGGACAGTGATGGGTTAATGATTCTCACTGTAGTGTCGGGTCGGACAGTGATGGGTTAATGATTCTCACTGTAGTGTCGGGTCGGACAGTGATGGGTTAATGATTCTCACTGTAGTGTCGGGTCGGACAGTGATGGGTTAATGATTCTCACTGTAGTGTAGGGTCGGTGATGGGTTAATGATTCTCACTGTAGTGTCGGGTCGGACAGTGATGGGTTAATGATTCTCACTGTAGTATAGGGTCGGTGATGGGTTAATGATTCTCACTGTCGTGTCGGGTCGGACAGTGATGGGTTAATGATTATCACTGTAGTGTCGGGTCGGACAGTGATGGGTTAATGATTCTCACTGTAGTGTGGGGTCGGTGATGGGTTAATGATTCTCACTGTAGTGTCGGGTCGGACAGTGATGGGTTAATGATTCTCACTGTAGTGTCGGGTCGGACAGTGATGGGTTAATGATTCTCACTTTAGTGTAGGGTCGGTGATGGGTTAATGATTCTCACTGTAGTGTTGGGTCGGACAGTGATGGGTTAATGATTCTCACTGTAGTGTTGGGTCGGACAGTGATGGGTTAATGATTCTCACTGTAGTGTCGGGTCGGTCGGTGATGGGTTAATGATTCTCACTGTAGTGTCGGGTCGGACAGTGATGGGTTAATGATTCTCTCTGTAGTGTCGGGTCGGTCGGTGATGGGTTAATGATTCTCACTGTAGTGTCGGGTCGGACAGTGATGGGTTAATGATTCTCACTGTAGTGTCGGGTCGGACAGTGATGGGTTAATGATTCTCACTGTGGTGTAGGGTCGGTCGGTGATGGGTTAATGATTCTCACTGTAGTGTCGGGTCGGACAGTGATGGGTTAATGATTCTCACTGTAGTGTCGGGTCGGACAGTGATGGGTTAATGATTCTCACTGGTGTAGGGTCGGACAGTGATGGGTTAATGATTCTCACTAGTGTCGGGTCGGTCGGTGATGGGTTAATGATTCTCACTGTAGTGTCGGGTCGGACAGTGATGGGTTAATGATTCTCACTGGTGTAGGGTCGGACAGTGATGGGTTAATGATTCTCACTGTAGTGTCGGGTCGGACAGTGATGGGTTAATGATTCTCACTAGTGTCGGGTCGGACAGTGATGGGTTAATGATTCTCACTGTAGTGTCGGGTCGGACAGTGATGGGTTAATGATTCTCACTGGTGTAGGGTCGGACAGTGATGGGTTAATGATTCTCACTGTAGTGTCGGGTCGGACAGTGATGGGTTAATGATTCTCACTGTAGTGTCGGGTCGGTCGGTGATGGGTTAATGATTCTCACTGTAGTGTAGGGTCGGTCGGTGATGGGTTCATGATTCTCACTGTAGTGTCGGGTCGGACAGTGATGGGTTAATGATTCTCACTGTAGTGTAAGGTCGGACAGTGATGGGTTAATGATTCTCACTGTAGTGTAAGGTCGGACAGTGATGGGTTAATGATTCTCACTGTGGTGTAGGGTCGGACAGTGATGGGTTAATGATTCTCACTGTAGTGTAGGGTCGGTCGGTGATGGGTTAATGATTCTCACTGTGGTGTAGGGTCGGACAGTGATGGGTTAATGATTCTCACTGTAGTGTCGGGTCGGTCGGTGATGGGTTAATGATTCTCACTGTAGTGTCGGGTCGGACAGTGATGGGTTAATGATTCTCACTGTAGTGTAGGGTCGGACAGTGATGGGTTAATGATTCTCACTGTAGTGTCGGGTCGGTCGGTGATGGGTTAATGATTCTCACTGTAGTGTCGGGTCGGTCGGTGATGGGTTAATGATTCTCACTGTAGTGTCGGGTCGGACAGTGATGGGTTAATGATTCTCACTGTAGTGTCGGGTCGGTCGGTGATGGGTTAATGATTCTCACTGTAGTGTCGGGTCGGTCGGTGATGGGTTAATGATTCTCACTGTAGTGTCGGGTCGGACAGTGATGGGTTAATGATTCTCACTGTAGTGTAGGGTCGGACAGTGATGGGTTAATGATTCTCACTGTAGTGTCGGGTCGGTCGGTGATGGGTTAATGATTCTCACTGTAGTGTCGGGTCGGTCGGTGATGGGTTAATGATTCTCACTGTAGTGTCGGGTCGGACAGTGATGGGTTAATGATTCTCACTGTAGTGTCGGGTCGGACAGTGATGGGTTAATGATTCTCACTGTAGTGTCGGGTCGGACAGTGATGGGTTAATGATTCTCACTGTAGTGTAGGGTCGGTCGGTGATGGGTTAATGATTCTCACTGTAGTGTCGGGTCGGACAGTGATGGGTTAATGATTCTCACTGTAGTGTAGGGTCGGTCAGTGATGGGTTAATGATTCTCACTGTAGTGTCGGGTCGGACGGTGATGGGTTAATGATTCTCACTGTAGTGTAGGGTCGGTCAGTGATCGGTTAATGATTCTCACTGTAGTGTCGGGTCGGTCGGTGATGGGTTAATGATTCTCACTGTAGTGTCGGGTCGGTCGGTGATGGGTTAATGATTCTCACTGTGGTGTAGGGTCGGACAGTGATGGGTTAATGATTCTCACTGTAGTGTAGGGTCGGTCGGTGATGGGTTAATGATTCTCACTGTAGTGTCGGGTCGGTCGGTGATGGGTTAATGATTCTCACTGTAGTGTCGGGTCGGTCGGTGATGGGTTAATGATTCTCACTGTAGTGTCGGGTCGGACAGTGATGGGTTAATGATTCTCACTGTAGTGTCGGGTCGGACAGTGATGGGTTAATGATTCTCACTGCAGTGTAGGGTCGGACAGTGATGGGTTAATGATTCTCACTGTAGTGTAGGGTCGGACAGTGATGGGTTAATGATTCTCACTGTAGTGTCGGGTCGGACAGTGATGGGTTAATGATTCTCACTGCAGTGTAGGGTCGGACAGTGATGGGTTAATGATTCTCACTGTAGTGTCGGGTCGGACAGTGATGGGTTAATGATTCTCACTGCAGTGTAGGGTCGGACAGTGATGGGTTAATGATTCTCACTGTAGTGTAGGGTCGGACAGTGATGGGTTAATGATTCTCACTGTAGTGTAAGGTCGGACAGTGATGGGTTAATGATTCTCACTGTAGTGTAGGGTCGGACGGTGATGGGTTAATGATTCTCACTGTAGTGTAGGGTCGGACAGTGATGGGTTAATGATTCTCACTGTAGTGTCGGGTCGGTCGGTGATGGGTTAATGATTCTCACTGTAGTGTAAGGTCGGACAGTGATGGGTTAATGATTCTCACTGTAGTGTAAGGTCGGACAGTGATGGGTTAATGATTCTCACTGTAGTGTCGGGTCGGTCGGTGATGGGTTAATGATTCTCACTGTAGTGTCGGGTCGGTCGGTGATGGGTTAATGATTCTCACTGTAGTGTCGGGTCGGTCGGTGATGGGTTAATGATTCTCACTGTGGTGTAGGGTCGGACAGTGATGGGTTAATGATTCTCACTGTAGTGTAGGGTCGGACAGTGATGGGTTAATGATTCTCACTGTAGTGTAGGGTCGGACAGTGATGGGTTAATGATTCTCACTGTAGTGTAGGGTCGGACAGTGATGGGTTAATGATTCTCACTGTAGTGTAGGGTCGGTCGGTGATGGGTTAATGATTCTCACTGTAGTGTAGGGTCGGTCGGTGATGGGTTAATGATTCTCACTGTAGTGTCGGGTCGGACAGTAATGGGTTAATGATTCTCACTGTAGTGTAGGGTCGGTCGGTGATGGGTTAATGATTCTCACTGTAGTGTCGGGTCGGTCGGTGATGGGTTAATGATTCTCACTGTAGTGTCGGGTCGGACAGTGATGGGTTAATGATTCTCACTGTAGTGTCGGGTCGGTCGGTGATGGGTTAATGATTCTCACTGTAGTGTCGGGTCGGTCGGTGATGGGTTAATGATTCTCACTGTAGTGTCGGGTCGGTCGGTGATGGGTTAATGATTCTCACTGTAGTGTCGGGTCGGACAGTGATGGGTTAATGATTCTCACTGTAGTGTCGGGTCGGACAGTGATGGGTTAATGATTCTCACTGCAGTGTAGGGTCGGACAGTGATGGGTTAATGATTCTCACTGTAGTGTAGGGTCGGACAGTGATGGGTTAATGATTCTCACTGTAGTGTCGGGTCGGACAGTGATGGGTTAATGATTCTCACTGCAGTGTAGGGTCGGACAGTGATGGGTTAATGATTCTCACTGTAGTGTCGGGTCGGACAGTGATGGGTTAATGATTCTCACTGCAGTGTAGGGTCGGACAGTGATGGGTTAATGATTCTCACTGTAGTGTAGGGTCGGACAGTGATGGGTTAATGATTCTCACTGTAGTGTAAGGTCGGACAGTGATGGGTTAATGATTCTCACTGTAGTGTAGGGTCGGACGGTGATGGGTTAATGATTCTCACTGTAGTGTAGGGTCGGACAGTGATGGGTTAATGATTCTCACTGTAGTGTCGGGTCGGTCGGTGATGGGTTAATGATTCTCACTGTAGTGTAAGGTCGGACAGTGATGGGTTAATGATTCTCACTGTAGTGTAAGGTCGGACAGTGATGGGTTAATGATTCTCACTGTAGTGTCGGGTCGGTCGGTGATGGGTTAATGATTCTCACTGTAGTGTCGGGTCGGTCGGTGATGGGTTAATGATTCTCACTGTAGTGTCGGGTCGGTCGGTGATGGGTTAATGATTCTCACTGTGGTGTAGGGTCGGACAGTGATGGGTTAATGATTCTCACTGTAGTGTAGGGTCGGACAGTGATGGGTTAATGATTCTCACTGTAGTGTAGGGTCGGACAGTGATGGGTTAATGATTCTCACTGTAGTGTAGGGTCGGACAGTGATGGGTTAATGATTCTCACTGTAGTGTAGGGTCGGTCGGTGATGGGTTAATGATTCTCACTGTAGTGTAGGGTCGGTCGGTGATGGGTTAATGATTCTCACTGTAGTGTCGGGTCGGACAGTAATGGGTTAATGATTCTCACTGTAGTGTAGGGTCGGTCGGTGATGGGTTAATGATTCTCACTGTAGTGTCGGGTCGGTCGGTGATGGGTTAATGATTCTCACTGTAGTGTCGGGTCGGACAGTGATGGGTTAATGATTCTCACTGTAGTGTCGGGTCGGTCGGTGATGGGTTAATGATTCTCACTGTAGTGTCGGGTCGGTCGGTGATGGGTTAATGATTCTCACTGTGGTGTAGGGTCGGACAGTGATGGGTTAATGATTCTCACTGTAGTGTAGGGTCGGACAGTGATGGGTTAATGATTCTCACTGTAGTGTAGGGTCGGACAGTGATGGGTTAATGATTCTCACTGTAGTGTAGGGTCGGACAGTGATGGGTTAATGATTCTCACTGTAGTGTAGGGTCGGTCGGTGATGGGTTAATGATTCTCACTGTAGTGTAGGGTCGGTCGGTGATGGGTTAATGATTCTCACTGTAGTGTCGGGTCGGACAGTAATGGGTTAATGATTCTCACTGTAGTGTAGGGTCGGTCGGTGATGGGTTAATGATTCTCACTGTAGTGTCGGGTCGGTCGGTGATGGGTTAATGATTCTCACTGTAGTGTAGGGTCGGTCGGTGATGGGTTAATGATTCTCACTGTAGTGTAGGGTCGGACAGTGATGGGTTAATGATTCTCACTGTAGTGTAGGGTCGGTCGGTGATGGGTTAATGCCCCTGTTTTATTCTGTAGGCTCCTCCTTCACTGAATGGTTCACCTCATACGTGCACAATGTAATGTCAGGAGGGTATCCAATCATCCGGGACCAGATCTTCAGGTGGGTGGGTCCCGCCCGCGGGGTTGGGGGTGGCGGGGGGGAGGGAGTGGGTCCCGCCCGCGGGGTTGGGGGTGGCGGGGGGAGGGAGTGGGTCCCGCCCGCGGGGTTGGGGGTGGCGGGGGGAGGGAGTGGGTCCCGCCCGCGGGGTTGGGGGTGGCGGGGGGAGGGAGTGGGTCCCGCCCGCGGGGTTGGGGGTGGCGGGGGGAGGGAGTGGGTCCCGCCCGCGGGGTTGGGGGTGGCGGGGGGGAGGGAGTGGGTCCCGCCCGCGGGGTTGGGGGTGGCGGGGGGAGGGAGTGGGTCCCGCCCGCGGGGTTGGGGGTGGCGGGGGGGGAGTGGGTCCCGCCCGCGGGGTTGGGGGGGGGGGGCGGTGGGAGGGGGGGGGAGCGGGTCCCGCCCGCGGGGTGTAGTGGGGGGAGGGGGGGAGCGGGTCCCGCCCGCGGGGTGTAGTGGGGGGAGGGGGGGGAGCGGGTCCCGCCCGCGGGGTGTAGTGGGGGGAGGGGGGGGAGCGGGTCCCGCCCGCGGGGTGTAGTGGGGGGAGGGGGGGGAGCGGGTCCCGCCCGCGGGGTGTAGTGGGGGGAGGGGGGGGAGCGGGTCCCGCCCGCGGGGTGTAGTGGGGGGAGGGGGGGGAGCGGGTCCCGCCCGCGGGGTGTAGTGGGGGGAGGGGGGGGAGCGGGTCCCGCCCGCGGGGTGTAGTGGGGGGAGGGGGGGGGAGCGGGTCCCGCCCGCGGGGTGTAGTGGGGGGAGGGGGGGGAGCGGGTCCCGCCCGCGGGGTGTAGTGGGGGGAGGGGGGGGAGCGGGTCCCGCCCGCGGGGTGTAGTGGGGGGAGGGGGGGGAGCGGGTCCCGCCCGCGGGGTGTAGTGGGGGGAGGGGGGGGAGCGGGTCCCGCCCGCGGGGTGTAGTGGGGGGAGGGGGGGGAGCGGGTCCCGCCCGCGGGGTGTAGTGGGGGGAGGGGGGAGCGGGTCCCGCCCGCGGGGTGTAGCGGGGGGAGGGGGGGAGCGGGTCCCGCCCGCGGGGTGTAGCGGGGGGAGGGGGGAGCGGGTCCCGCCCGCGGGGTGTAGCGGGGGGAGGGGGGAGCGGGTCCCGCCCGCGGGGTGTAGCGGGGGGAGGGGGGAGCGGGTCCCGCCCGCGGGGTGTAGCGGGGGGAGGGGGGAGCGGGTCCCGCCCGCGGGGTGTAGTGGGGAGGGAGCGGGTCCCGCCCGCGGGGTGTAGTGGGGGGAGGGGGGGGAGCGGGTCCCGCCCGCGGGGTGTAGTGGGGGGAGGGGGGGGAGCGGGTCCCGCCCGCGGGGTGTAGTGGGGGGAGGGGGGGGAGCGGGTCCCGCCCGCGGGGTGTAGTGGGGGGAGGGGGGGGGAGCGGGTCCCGCCCGCGGGGTGTAGTGGGGGGGAGGGGGGAGCGGGTCCCGCCCGCGGGGTTTTTCTGACCTTCACTCTGTCATGGTCTTGGTTTGAATGCTGCTCCAGACCTCGTGTTGTGCAGCGGCTCAGCCCCTCTCCCCGTTGTGTTAAGGTGATAATCCCTGTTCTGTTTCCGTCCTCAGGTATGTCCATGACGAGAGATGTGTGGCTCGAACTGGTGACATTATCATATCCGTGTCGACCTCCTTCCTCCCAGAGCTGAGCTCAGTCCACCCTCCCCATTACTTCTTCTCCTACAGGATCAGGTACAGCCAGCCATTTCCTGTCTCTGGTTAATCCCATGCGGTGTGGGATAAATTGCAGTTGTGAAACCGAGAGGAGTTTGTTCACATGTCGCACTGAGAACTCGGGGTGACATGAGCAACACCTGCCGTTCAGTCCATGTCTGTGTTTACCCTCCGCACCAGCAAACAGTTGTAATCACATTTACCAAGAGATTTACCCATACACTGGAGAGGGGACAGAGGAGATTTACGAGGACGTTGCCAGGGCTGGAGAATTTTAGCTATGAGGAAAGATCGGATAGGCTGGGGTTCTCTTTGGAACAGAAGAGGCTGAGGGGAGATTTAATTGAGGTGTATAAAATTACAATAGAGTGGATAGGAAGGACCTATTTGCCTTAGCAGAGAGGTCAGTGACCAGGGAACATAGATTTAAAGTGATCGGTAGAGCTGAGGAGAATGTTTTTCACCCAGAGGGTGGTGGGGGTCTGGAACTCACTGCCTGAGAGGGTGGGAGAGGCAGAAACCCTCAACTCATTTAAAAACTACCTGGATGTGCTGGAAAGTGGGATTCGGCTGGAGAGCTCTTTTTCGGCCGGCATGGACATGATGGGCTGAATGGCTCCTCCTATGCGGTAACTTTCTACGATTCGACCCACCCTGTTCCCTTCACCCCCCCACCCATCTAATTTTGAATGTTGAAACAGTTTGTGCCCCAACACTAACCCTGGAAGTGAATTCCACAGCCTCACAACCCTGTGAGAAGAAGTTTCTCCCGTTCGAAATCTCACATTTAATCTTATCTCTGGCCCCTCATTCCAGACCCTCAACTACAGGAAACGGTCTGTTTCAGTCCACCCTCTCCCATCCGCCCCCTCCCCTCGGTCCGCCATTTTAAACCTTAAATATTTGCTTTGGAGGGGTAGACCACAGATTCACTGGAATGATACTGGGGCGTAAAAGGTTAAATTATGAGGACAGGCTGCACAAAGTTTGTTTGTATTCCCTTGAAGTTAGAAGGTTGAGGGGTGATCTAACCCAGGTATTTAAAATGATAGAAGGATTCCAAAGGGTAGATAAAGTGGGGGATAAATTGCTGCCCTCGGGACGCTGTTCTTCGATGGCGTCCTCTCTCTCCGCCAGCGAATCCAGGGCGATAGTTCATGAATACACACTGGAAACCCAGAAACCGCAAACCTGCTCCCTTTGGTTCACCGGTGGTTTGACAGGTCAGAATGAAAGGGCCATCTACGCTACAAACAAAAAAATCATTAAACATTCGTAAACATCTGCCCAGCTGGAAAGAAGATCCTTACACCACCATAAGGTACACTGGATAATCCCTGCCCTCCACTACCTTTTAAAAGTGCGATGACTGTTCATGACTGAGAAACAACAAACAATTACATTTTAAAAATATGGAATGTTAAATTACTCATTTATCTTTTTTATCATTAACATTTTTTTTACTTTTAAATTCTGTAAGTTTCATTAAATTAAATCATTTGCTTGGCTTTTTATAAGATATGTTAAATTTTAATTTAAACTAACATACAGAAGTTGACTGTGAAGGGATGACTTCTAGTTGCCTGCTTGTGGCCAGGACTTCTCTTCCTGACAGAGTCTGTGGGCATGTCTTCCATTCCCACATTCTCTATCGATACGAAGGAGCCAGCACTGAAATCACAGCGCTGAACTTAAAAAAGAATTGAAGAGGGAGCAAGTGGATGTCGGAGACCACAAGGTAAGTATTTTCGTGGTGTTTGTCTACAGGATATGTGGACAGCCTTGCCACGCCAGTCAGAGCAAGTTCCAGCCCGGAGTCCAGAACAAAGGGGCATAATCTTAAAATTAGAGCCAGAGTGAGATCCTCATTAACAACAACGTCCATTTATATATCTCCTTTACTGTAGTAAAACATCCCAAGGCGCTTCACAGGAGCGATTATCAAACAAAATTTGACACCGAGCCATGAAGGACAGGTGACCAAAAGCTTGGTCAAAGAGGTAAGTTTTAAGGAGCGTCTTAAAGGAGACGAGGCGGAGAGGTTCAGTAAGGAAATTCCAGAGCTTAGGGCCTAACCTGCTGAAGGCACGGCCGCCAATGGAGGGGCGAAGGAAGCAGGGGATGCACAAGAGGCCAGAATTGGAGGAGCACAGAGATCTCGGAGGGTTGCAGGACTGGAGGGGTTACAGAGATAGGGAGGGGCGAGGTCATGGAGGGATTTGAAAACAAGGATCAGAATTTTAAAAGCGAGCCGTTCCTGGACCGGGAGCCAATGTAGATCAGCGAGCACAGGGGTGATGGGTGAATGGGACTTGGTGTGAGTTCGGATGCGGGCAGCATATGAGCTCAATTTTACAGAGGGTAGAAGATGGGAGGCCGGTCAGGAGAGGATTGGACAGTCAAGTCTGGAGGTGAGAAAGGCATGGATGAGGGTTTCAGCAGCAGGTGAACTGATGCAGGGGCGGAGACGGGCGATGTTCGAGGTGGAAGTAGGTGGTCTTGGTGATGGAGCGGATATGGGGTCAGAAGCTCAGCTCGGTGAATAGACAGACAAGGTTGCAAACGGTCTGGATCAGCCTCAGACTGTGGCCAGGGAGAGCTTGTACCAGGAGCTGCAATAAATACACGTTGGGACAGCTGTTCCAATTCATGCTGTTTCATTCAAAGTGCCAGCGTGGCTCAGTCATAGCATCTCACCCCTGAGTCAGAAGGTCATGGATTCAAACCCCCGTCAGAGACTTGAGCACAAAAGCCAGACTGACATTCCAGTGCAGTTCTTGAGGGAGGGCCACGCTGTCGGAGGGTCAGTACGGAGGGAGCGCTGCACTGTCGGAGGGCCAGTACTGAGGGAGCGCTGCACTGTCGGAGGGCCAGTACTGAGGGAGCGCTGCACTGTCGGAGGGCCAGTACTGAGGGAGCGCTGCACTGTCGGAGGGTCAGTACTGAGGGAGCGCTGCACTGTCGGAGGGTCAGTACTGAGGGAGCGCTGCACTGTCGGAGGGCCAGTACTGAGGGAGCGCTGCAATGTCGGAGGGTTAGTACTGAGGGAGCGCTGCAATGTCGGAGGGTCAGTACTGAGGGAGCGCTGCACTGTCGGAGGGTCAGTACTGAGGGAGCGCCGCACTGTCGGAGGGTCAGTACTGAGGGAGCGCTGCACTGTCGGAGGGTCAGTACTGAGGGAGCGCCGCACTGTCGGAGGGTCAGTACTGAGGGAGCGCCGCACTGTCGGAGGGTCAGTACTGAGGGAGCGCCGCGCTGTCGGAGGGTCAGTACTGAGGGAGCGCCGCGCTGTCCGAGGGTCAGTACTGAGGGAGCGCCGCGCTGTCCGAGGGTCAGTACTGAGGGAGTGCTGCACTGTCGGAGGGTCAGTACTGAGGGAGCGCCGCGCTGTCCGAGGGTCAGTACTGAGGGAGTGCTGCACTGTCGGAGGGTCAGTACTGAGGGAGCGCCGTGCTGTCGGAGGGTCAGTACTGAGGGAGTGCTGCACTGTCGGAGTGTCAGTACTGAGGGAGTGCTGCACTGTCGGAGGGTCAGTACTGAGGGAGTGCTGCACTGTCGAAGGGTCAGTACTGAGGGAGCGCTGCACTGTCGGAGGGTCAGTACTGAGGGAGCGCTGCACTGTCGGAGGGTCAGTACTGAGGGAGCGCTGCACTGTCGGAGGGTCAGTACTGAGGGAGTGCTGCACTGTCGAAGGGTCAGTACTGAGGGAGCGCTGCACTGTCGGAGGGTCAGTACTGAGGGAGTGCTGCACTGTCGGAGGGTCAGTACTGAGGGAGTGCTGCACTGTCGAAGGGTCAGTACTGAGGGAGCGCTGCACTGTCGGAGGGTCAGTACTGAGGGAGCGCTGCACTGTTGGAGGGGCCGTCTTTCGGATGAGACTTAAACCGAGGTCCTGTCTGTCTGGTGGACATAAGAACCCATGACACTATTTCAAAGAAGAGCAGGGGCGTTCTCTCGGTGTCCTGGCCAATATTTATCCCTCAACCAACATCACGATAAAACAGATGATCTGGTCATTATCATGTTGCTGTTTGTGGAATCTTGCTGTGTGTAAATTGGCTGCCACGTTTCCTACATTAAAACTGTGAGAACACTTCATTGGCTGTAAAGAGCTTTGGGATCTACTGAATGTGAAAGTCACTATATAAATGCAGGTTCGTTCTTCCTTTCTTTCAAGTAAATGAACGGCATCCTGAAACCTGTGTGTATGTCAGTCTATGCATATCTGTATCTTAGTGTGTGTCTGTGTCCCTTTACGTGAGCTTTTGTGTCTATGGGTCTGTGTGCACATGTGTCTTTGTGCGAGCATTTGCACATGCCTGTGTATGTATGCATTTACATGGAGCAGTTTGTGTGGACATGGGGAGGGGAGATGTTTGTGTGTGCACAGTCTATGTGCACAATAAGGTATAAACTGATGAAAGGCATGTGCAGCGCTAATGTCAGGAGGCACTTCGCGGGGGCTCCGGGGCCGCGGGCGGGGGCTCCGGGCCGGGCTCCGCGGGCGGGTCATGGGGCAAAAGCTCCACTCATTGAAGAGGCTGTTAGACGTTGTGACAGAGCATCGATGGGGGAAGGAGAAGTTAGATGGGCTAAATGGCTTCCCCCTCCCATACTGTCTCTGGATCTTCCTCTCCCTTCTCCAAGTTCCATTTTAGTTTAAATGTTCACAGTTTTGACTGACCCGAGCACAATTCTTTCCAAAATAGTCCCAACACAGAGTGCAGCTGCTGAAGGGTCGGTTTAATTCTGAGGTGGAGTGAATCTCTGCTGCTGTTTTCAGTGCCGATGAAAGTCAAAAAGGGTTAACGGATGCTCCCTCTCCCTGTACAGGATAGAGATGGTGAAGGACGCGTCACCAGACAACGCCTGTCAGCTCGATAGTCGCTACTGGAAGATAACCAATGCCAACGGAGATGTCGAGGAGGTGCAGGGACCCGGAGTTGTGGGTATGGACTGGTGGGACCCGGGGGGGGGGGGGGGGCCATGGCCGCGGGCAGTGGGGGGGGGCCATGGCCGCGGGCAGTGGGGGGGGGCCATGGCCGCGGGCAGTGAGGGGGGGGGGGCCATGGCCGCGGGCAGTGAGGGGGGGTGCCATGGCCGCGGGCAGTGAGGGGGGGGGCCATGGCCGCGGGCAGTGAGGGGGGGGCCATGGCCGCGGGCAGTGAGGGGGGGGGCCATGGCCGCGAGCGGTGAGTGGGGGGGGGGCCATGGCCGCGGGCAGTGAGGGGGGGGGGCCATGGCCGCGAGCGGTGAGTGGGGGGGGGTGCCATGGCCGCGGGCGGTGAGGGGGGGGTGCCATGGCCGCGGGCGGTGAGGGGGGGGGCCATGGCCGCGGGCGGTGAGGGGGGGGGCCATGGCCGCGGGCGGTGAGGGGGGGGGGCCATGGCCGCGGGCGGTGAGGGGGGGGGCCATGGCCGCGGGCGGTGAGGGGGGGGGGGGGCCATGGCCGCGGCCGGTGAGGGGGGGGGGGGGCCATGGCCGCGGGCGGTGAGGGGGGGGGTGCCATGGCCGCGGGCGGTGAGGGGGGGTGCCATGGCCGCGGGCGGTGAGGGGGGGGGGGGCCATGGCCGCGGGCGGTGAGGGGGGGGGTGCCATGGCCGCGGGCGGTGAGGGGGGCGGGGGGGGGGCCATGGCCGCGGGCGGTGAGTGGGGGGGCCTGGAACCGCAGGTGAATTCCCAGACCCCAGACACACCTGGAGTCCTAACACTCTGAGACGCGCTCCCCACTTAATCTGAGCCTTCTATAGGGGGACTGGGGGTTTGAATGTGCGCCCCCAGTGTGGAGACTCTCCGATGGGGAGACAGTGGGATCGCTCCCTGAGGGTTCCCTTCACGTATGGACGGAGAGCTGATTCAGAAACCTGGCCTTGACTCTCACATTTCCTACGTCTGACAGCAGTGCGTCATTCCTCAGGGATTGGTCGTGTGAGCGGGAGAGTTGTCGATGTCAAGTGGAGCCTCGGGCGGGGGGGGGGGGGGAGGGCTGGGGCACCAGCTTGGTGGTACAGGCTGCAACAGGCCGAAGCTGGGCTTACCGAGAGCCGGCAGGGTAGGGGGTGACGCCGCGGGAGCTGAGCTAGCCGTGACGGGGGTGGGAAATGATGGTGCTGCGTTTAGTTGTTGCTGACCCCACATTTCAAACCCGCAGGGCCATGGCTGTAAACACTCAGACACACAGCCGCCATGGGTCTCTCCGAGCCCACCCAAAAACCTCGTGTTGGCAAGCCCGGCCATTTGGAATTGAAGTATGGTGAGAATCGTGAGCAGCTTCACTCTGAGCAGCATTGCTGTGGAGAGCTGCTCACTACATATGGTGAGCTGGTGTCACTGAGGGTCCAACGACAGGTTTACAGAGGCCCTTTCACAGCTGGTCAATTACCACTTTACCACTTCGATCTGCAGAGATCTCTCTCTCTTTCTCTCTCTCTCTCCTATAGGTGAGTTCCCTGTGATGCGCCCAGGCAGTGTCCATGAGTATACCAGCTGCACGACCTTCACCACCCCCTCTGGTCACATGGAAGGATACTACACCTTCCACCGACTCTCCCAGCAGAAGCACACCTTCAACGTTGCTATTCCGCGCTTCTACATGGTCTGCCCACCATTCCGAGGGTCAACAGCCCACCAGGTGAGTGGAGCACGGAGTCATGCTAGTTATGCTGGTAGTGGCGAGTGACCTGAACAGTGGGCGAGTTCGAATAATAGGGAACCGAGCATCGATGGGAGAGTTCGAGTAATGGGGAACCGAGCATCGATGGGAGAGTTCGAGTAATGGGGAACCGAGCATCGATGGGACACTTCGAGTAATGGGGAACCGAGCATCGATGGGAGAGTTCGAGTAATGGGGAACCGAGCATCGATGGGACACTTCGAGTAATCGGGAACCGAGCATCGATGGGAGAGTTCGAGTAATGGGGAACCGAGCATCGATGGGAGAGTTCGAGTAATGGGGAACCGAGCATCGACGGGCGAGTTCGAGTAATGGGGAACCGAGCATCGATGGGAGAGTTCGAGTAATGAGGAACCGAGCATCGATGGGAGAGTTCGAGTAATGGGGAACAGAGCATCGATGGGAGAGTTCGAGTAATGGGGAACCGAGCATCGATGGGAGAGTTCGAGTAATGGGGAACAGAGCATCGATGGGAGAGTTCGAGTAATGGGGAACCGAGCATCGATGGGAGAGTTCGAGTAATGGGGAACCGAGCATCGATGGGACACTTCGAGTAATGGGGAACCGAGCATCGATGGGACACTTCGAGTAATGGGGAACCGAGCATCGATGGGAGAGTTCGAGTAATGGGGAACCGAGCATCGATGGGACACTTCGAGTAATGGGGAACCGAGCATCGATGGGAGAGTTCGAGTAATGGGGAACCGAGCATCGATGGGAGAGTTCGAGTAATGGGGAACCGAGCATCGATGGGAGAGTTCGAGTAATGGGGAACCGAGCATCGATGGGACACTTCGAGTAATGGGGAACCGAGCATCGACGGGAGAGTTCGAGTAATGGGGAACCGAGCATCGATGGGAGAGTTCGAGTAATGGGGAACCGAGCATCGATGGGAGAGTTCGAGTAATGGGGAACCGAGCATCGATGGGAGAGTTCGAGTAATGGGGAACAGAGCATCGACGGGCGAGTTCGAGTAATGAGGAACCGAGCATCGATGGGACACTTCGAGTAATGGGGAACCGAGCATCGATGGGAGAGTTCGAGTAATGGGGAACCGAGCATCGACGGGAGAGTTCGAGTAATGGGGAACCGAGCATCGATGGGAGAGTTCGAGTAATGGGGAACCGAGCATCGATGGGAGAGTTCGAGTAATGGGGAACCGAGCATCGATGGGACACTTCGAGTAATGGGGAACCGAGCATCGATGGGAGAGTTCGAGTAATGGGGAACCGAGCATCGACGGGAGAGTTCGAGTAATGGGGAACAGAGCATCGACGGGCGAGTTCGAGTAATGAGGAACCGAGCATCGATGGGACACTTCGAGTAATGGGGAACCGAGCATCGATGGGAGAGTTCGAGTAATGGGGAACCGAGCATCGACGGGAGAGTTCGAGTAATGGGGAACCGAGCATCGATGGGAGAGTTCGAGTAATGGGGAACCGAGCATCGATGGGAGAGTTCGAGTAATGGGGAACCGAGCATCGATGGGACACTTCGAGTAATGGGGAACCGAGCATCGATGGGAGAGTTCGAGTAATGGGGAACCGAGCATCGACGGGAGAGTTCGAGTAATGGGGAACCGAGCATCGACGGGAGAGTTCGAGTAATGGGGAACCGAGCATCGACGGGAGAGTTCGAGTAATGGGGAACCGAGCATCGATGGGAGAGTTCGAGTAATGGGAAACCGAGCATCGATGGGAGAGTTCGAGTAATGGGGAACCGAGCATCGATGGGAGAGTTCGAGTAATGGGGAACCGAGCATCGATGGGAGAGTTCGAGTAATGGGGAACCGAGCATCGATGGGAGAGTTCGAGTAATGGGGAACCGAGCATCGATGGGACAGTTCGAGTAATGGGGAACCGAGCATCGATGGGACACTTCGAGTAATGGGGAACAGAGCATCGATGGGGCACTTCGAGTAATGGGGAACCGAGCACCGATGGGAGAGTTCAAGTAATGGGGAAGCGAGCATCGATGGGAGAGTTCGAGTAATGAGGAACCGAGCATCGATGGGAGAGTTCGAGTAATGAGGAACCGAGCATCGATGGGAGAGTTCGAGTAATGGGGAACCGAGCATCGATGGGACACTTCGAGTAATGGGAAACCGAGCATCGATGGGAGAGTTCAAGTAATGGGGAACCGAGCATCGACGGGAGAGTTCGAGTAATGAGGAACCGAGCATCGATGGGAGAGTTCGAGTAATGAGGAACCGAGCATCGATGGGAGAGTTCGAGTAATGGGGAACCGAGCATCGATGGGACACTTCGAGTAATAGGGAACCGAGCATCGATGGGAGAGTTCGAGTAATGAGGAACCGAGCATCGATGGGACACTTCGAGTAATGGGGAACCGAGCATCGATGGGAGAGTTCGAGTAATGGGGAACCGCGCATCGACGGGAGAGTTCGAGTAATGGGGAACCGAGCATCATAGAATCATAGAAGTTACAACATGGAAACAGGCCCTTCGGCCCAACATGTCCATGTCGCCCAGTTTATACCACTAAGCTAGTCCCAATTGCCTGCACTTGGCCCATATCCCTCGATACCCATCTTCCCCATGTAACTGTCCAAATGCTTTTTAAAAGACAAAATTGTACCCGCCTCTACTACTGCCTCTGGCAGCTCGTTCCAGACACTCACCACCCTTTGAGTGAAAAAATTGCCCCTCTGGATCCTTTTGTATCTCTCCCCTCTCACCTTAAATCTGTGCCCCCTCGTTATAGACTCCCCTACCTTTGGGAAAAGATTTTGACTATCGACCTTATCTATGCCCCTCATTATTTTATAGACTTCTATAAGATCACCCCTTAACCTCCTACTCTCCAGGGAATAAAGTCCCAGTCTGTCTAACCTCTCCCTGTAAGTCAAACCATCAAGTCCCGGTAGCATCCTAGTAAATCTTTTCTGCACTCTTTCTAGTTTAATAATATCCTTTCTATAATAGGGTGACCAGAACTGTGCACAGTATTCCAAGTGTGGCCTCACCAATGCCCTGTACAACTTCAACAAGACATCCCAACTCCTGCATTCAATGTTCTGACCAATGAAACCAAGCATGCTGAATGCCTTCTTCACCACCCTATCCACCTGTGACTCCACTTTCAAGGAGCTATGAATCTGTACTCCTAGATCTCTTTGTTCTATAACTCTCCCCAACGCCCTACCATTAACGGAGTAGGTCCTGGCCCGATTCGATCTACCAAAATGCATCACCTCACATTTATCTAAATTAAACTCCATCTGCCATTCATCGGCCCACTGGCCCAATTTATCAAGATCCCGTTGCAATCCTAGATAACCTTCTTCACTGTCCACAATGCCACCAATCTTGGTGTCATCTGCAAACTTACTAACCATGCCTCCTAAATTCTCATCCAAATCATTAATATAAATAACAAATAACAGCGGACCCAGCACCGATCCCTGAGGCACACCGCTGGACACAGGCATCCAGTTTGAAAAACAACCCTCTACAACCACCCTCTGTCTTCTGTCGTCAAGCCAATTTTGTATCCAATTGGCTACCTCACCTTGGATCCCATGAGATTTAACCTTATGTAACAACCTACCATGCGGTACCTTGTCAAATGCTTTGCTGAAGTCCATGTAGACCACGTCTACTGCACAGCCCTCATCTATCTTCTTGGTTACCCCTTCAAAAAACTCAATCAAATTCGTGAGACATGATTTTCCTCTCACAAAACCATGCTGACTGTTCCTAATTAGTCCCTGCCTCTCCAAATGCCTGTAGATTCTGTCCCTCAGAATACCCTCTAACAACTTACCCACTACAGATGTCAGGCTCACTGGTCTGTAGTTCCCAGGCTTTCCCCTGCCGCCCTTCTTAAACAAAGGGACAACATTTGCTACCCTCCAATCTTCAGGCACCTCACCTGTAGCGGTGGATGATTCAAATATCTCTGCTAGGGGACCCGCAATTTCCTCCCTAACCTCCCATAACGTCCTGGGATACATTTCATCAGGTCCCGGAGATTTATCTACCTTGATGCGCGTTAAGACTTCCAGCACCTCCCTCTCTGTAATATGTACACTCCTCAAGACATCACTATTTATTTCCCCAAGTTCCCTAACATCCATGCCTTTCTCAACCGTAAATACCGATGTGAAATATTCATTCAGGATCTCACCCATCTCTTGTGGTTCCGCACATAGATGACCTTGTTGATCCTTAAGAGGCCCTACTCTCTCCCTAGTTACCCTTTTGCCCTTTATGTATTTGTAGAAGCTCTTTGGATTCACCTTTGCCTGATCTGCCAAAGCAATCTCATATCCCCTTTTTGCCCTCCTGATTTCTCTCTTAACTCTACTCCGGCAATCTCTATACTCTTCAAGGGATCCACTTGATCCCAGCTGCCTATGCATGTCATATGCCTCCTTCTTCTTTTTGACTAGTGCCTCAATCTCCCGAGTCATCCAAGGTTCCCTACTTCTACCAGCCTTGCCCTTCACTTTATAAGGAATGTGCTTACCCTGAACCCTGGTTAACACACTTTTGAAAGCCTCCCACTTACCAGACGTCCCTTTGCCTGCCAACAGACTCTCCCAATCAACTTCTGAAAGTTCCTGTCTAATACCATCAAAATTGGCCTTTCCCCAATTTAGAATTTTAACCTTTGGGCCAGACCTATCCTTCTCCATAGCTATCTTAAAACTAATGGAATTATGATCACTGGTCCCAAAGTGATCCCTCACTAACACTTCTGTCACCTGCCCTTCCTTATTTCCCAAGAGGAGGTCAAGTTTTGCCCCCTCTCTAGTCGGGCCATCCACATACTGAATGAGAAATTCCTCCTGAATACACTCAACAAATTTCTCTCCATCCAAGCCCCTAATGCTATGGCTGTCCCAGTCAATGTTGGGAAAGTTAAAGTCCCCTACTATTACCACCCTATTTTTCTTGCAGCTGTCTATAATCTCCTTACATATTTGCTCCTCAATTTCCCGTTGACTATTTGGGGGTCTGTAGTACAATCCTATCAAAGTGATCTCTCCCTTCTTATTTTTCAGTTCTACCCATATGGACTCAGTGGGCGAACCCTCGGATATATCCCCTCTCACTACTGCCGTGATGTTCTCCCTAATCAAGAACGCAACTCCCCCTCCTCTCTTACCTCCTGCTCTATCTTTCCTATAGCATCTGTACCCTGGAACATTGAGCTGCCAGTCCTGCCCCTCCCTTAGCCATGTTTCAGTAATAGCTATAACATCCCAGTCCCATGTACCCATCCATGCCCTGAGTTCATCTGCCTTGCCCATCAGACTTCTTGCATTGAAATAAATGCAGTTTAATCTAGACTTCCCTTGGTCTTTGCCCTGCTTTCTCAGACCATCTGTCCGGTCATGTTCTGTACACTCTCCCTTACTGCCTTTTGTTTCTGTCACCACTTTATTTCCCACTGACTTCCTGCATCGGTTCCCATCCCCCTGCCACATTAGTTTAAACCCTCCCCAACAGCACTGGCAAACACTCCCCCTAGGACATTGGTTCCAGTCCTGCCCAGATGCAGACCGTCCAATTTGTACTGGTCCCACCTCCCCCAGAACCGGTTCCAATGGCCCAGGAATTTGAATCCCTCCAGCTTGCACCATCTCTCAAGCCACGTATTCATCTTAGCTATCCTGTCATTCCTACTCTGACTAACCCGTGGCACTGGTAGCAATCCTGAGATTACTACCTTTGAGGTCCTACTCTTTAGTTTAACTCCTAACTCCCTAAATTCAGCTTGTAGGACCTCATCCTGTTTTTTACCTATATCGTTGGTGCCTATATGCACCACGACAACTGGCTGTTCACCCTCCCCGTCCAGAATGTCCTGCAGCCGCTCCGAGACATCCTTGACCCTTGCACCAGGGAGGCAACATACCATCCTGGAGTCTCGGTTGCGTCCGCAGAAACGCCTGTCTATTCCCCTTACAATCGAGTCCCCTATCACTATAGCTCTGCCACTCTTTTTCCTGCCCTCCTGTGCAGCAGAGCCAGCCACGGTGCCATGAACCTGGCCACTGCCACCTTCCCCTGGTGAGCCATCTCCGCCAACAGTATCCAAAACGGTATACCTGTTTTGGAGGGAGATGACCGCAGGGGACCCCTGCACTGCCTTCCTACTCTTCCTCTGTCTGTTGGTCACCCATTCACTATCTCCCTCAGTAATTTTTATCTGCGGTGTGACCAACTCACTGAACGTGCTATCCACGACTTTCTCAGCATCGCGGATGCTCCAAAGTGAGTCCATCCGCAGCTCCAGAGCCGTCAAGCGGTCAAACAATAGCTGCAGCTGGACACACTTCCCGCAGGTGAAGGAATCAGGGATACAGGAAGGAGCCCTGAATTCCCACATCCCACAAGAGGAACATGACACGGCGCTGGGATCTCCTGCCATGACTTAACCCTTAAATTAGCTTAAGAACAACTACAATGTCAAGAGAAAAAAAAAGGAAAGAAAAACTACTTACCACTCTCTTTAAGGGACCACAAGAGATGGGACACTTCGAGTAATGGGGAACCGAGCATCGATGGGACACTTCGAGTAATGGGGAACCGAGCATCGATGGGACACTTCGAGTAATGGGGAACCGAGCATCGATGGGACACTTCGAGTAATGGGGAACCGAGCATCGATGGGAGAGTTCGAGTAATGGGGAAGCGAGCATCGATGGGAGAGTTCGAGTAATGGGGAACCGAGCATCGATGGGAGAGTTCGAGTAATGGGGAACAGAGCATCGATGGGAGAGTTCGAGTAATGGGGAACCGAGCATCGATGGGACACTTCGAGTAATGGGGAACCGAGCATCGATGGGACACTTCGAGTAATGGGGAACCGAGCATCGATGGGACACTTCGAGTAATGGGAAACCGAGCATCGACGGGAGAGTTCGAGTAATGGGGAACCGAGCATCGATGGGAGAGTTCGAGTAATGAGGAACAGAGCATCGATGGGACACTTCGAGTAATGGGAAACCGAGCATCGACGGGAGAGTTCGAGTAATGGGGAACCGAGCATCGATGGGAGAGTTCGAGTAATGGGGAACCGAGCATCGATGGGAGAGTTCGAGTAATGGGGAACCGAGCATCGATGGGACACTTCGAGTAATGGGGAACCGAGCATCGATGGGACACTTCGAGTAATGGGGAACCGAGCATCGATGGGAGAGTTCGAGTAATGGGGAACCGAGCATCGATGGGAGAGTTCGAGTAATGGGAAACCGAGCATCGACGGGAGAGTTCGAGTAATGGGGAACCGAGCATCGACGGGAGAGTTCGAGTAATGGGGAACCGAGCATCGATGGGAGAGTTCGAGTAATGAGGAACAGAGCATCGATGGGAGAGTTCGAGTAATGAGGAACAGAGCATCGATGGGACACTTCGAGTAATGGGGAACCGAGCATCGATGGGAGAGTTCGAGTAATGGGGAACCGAGCATCGATGGGAGAGTTCGAGTAATGGGGAACCGAGCATCGATGGGACACTTCGAGTAATGGGGAACCGAGCATCGATGGGAGAGTTCGAGTAATGGGGAACCGAGCATCGATGGGACACTTCGAGTAATGGGAAACCGAGCATCGATGGGAGAGTTCAAGTAATGGGGAACCGAGCATCGATGGGAGAGTTCGAGTAATGGGGAACCGAGCATCGATGGGAGAGTTCGAGTAATGGGGAACCGAGCATCGATGGGACACTTCGAGTAATGGGAAACCGAGCATCGACGGGAGAGTTCGAGTAATGGGGAACCAAGCATCGATGGGAGAGTTCGAGTAATGGGGAACCGAGCATCGATGGGAGAGTTCGAGTAATGGGGAACCGAGCATCGATGGGACACTTCGAGTAATGGGGAACCGAGCATCGATGGGAGAATTCGAGTAATGGGGAACCGAGCATCGATGGGAGAGTTCGAGTAATGGGGAACCGAGCATCGATGGGAGAGTTCGAGTAATGGGGAACCGAGCATCGATGGGACACTTCGAGTAATGGGGAACCGAGCATCGATGGGACACTTCGAGTAATGGGGAACCGAGCATCGATGGGAGAGTTCGAGTAATGGGGAACCGAGCATCGATGGGAGAGTTCGAGTAATGGGGAACCGAGCATCGATGGGACACTTCGAGTAATGGGGAACCGAGCATCGATGGGAGAGTTCGAGTAATGAGGAACCGAGCATCGACGGGAGAGTTCGAGTAATGGGAAACCGAGCATCGACGGGAGAGTTCGAGTAATGGGGAACCGAGCATCGACGGGAGAGTTCGAGTAATGGGGAACCGAGCATCGATGGGAGAGTTCGAGTAATGAGGAACAGAGCATCGATGGGAGAGTTCGAGTAATGAGGAACAGAGCATCGATGGGACACTTCGAGTAATGGGGAACCGAGCATCGATGGGAGAGTTCGAGTAATGGGGAACCGAGCATCGATGGGAGAGTTCGAGTAATGGGGAACCGAGCATCGATGGGACACTTCGAGTAATGGGGAACCGAGCATCGATGGGACACTTCGAGTAATGGGGAACCGAGCATCGATGGGACACTTCGAGTAATGGGGAACCGAGCATCGATGGGACACTTCGAGTAATGGGGAACCGAGCATCGATGGGAGAGTTCGAGTAATGGGGAACCGAGCATCAATGGGAGAGTTCGAGTAATGGGGAACCGAGCATCGACGGGAGAGTTCGAGTAATGGGGAACCGAGCATCGATGGGACACTTCGAGTAATGGGAAACCGAGCATCGACGGGAGAGTTCGAGTAATGGGGAACCGAGCATCGACGGGAGAGTTCGAGTAATGGGGAACCGAGCATCGATGGGAGAGTTCGAGTAATGGGGAACCGAGCATCGATGGGACACTTCGAGTAATGGGGAACCGAGCATCGATGGGAGAGTTCGAGTAATGAGGAACCGAGCATCGATGGGAGAGTTCGAGTAATGGGAAACCGAGCATCGACGGGAGAGTTCGAGTAATGGGGAACCGAGCATCGACGGGAGAGTTCGAGTAATGGGGAACCGAGCATCGATGGGAGAGTTCGAGTAATGAGGAACAGAGCATCGATGGGAGAGTTCGAGTAATGAGGAACAGAGCATCGATGGGACACTTCGAGTAATGGGGAACCGAGCATCGATGGGAGAGTTCGAGTAATGGGGAACCGAGCATCGATGGGAGAGTTCGAGTAATGAGGAACCGAGCATCGATGGGAGAGTTCGAGTAATGGGGAACAGAGCATCGACGGGAGAGTTCGAGTAATGGGAAACCGAGCACCGATGGGAGAGTTCAAGTAATGGGGAACCGAGCATCGATGGGAGAGTTCGAGTAATGGGGAACCGAGCATCGATGGGAGAGTTCGAGTAATGGGGAACCGAGCATCGATGGGACACTTCGAGTAATGGGGAACCGAGCATCGATGGGACACTTCGAGTAATGGGGAACCGAGCATCGATGGGACACTTCGAGTAATGGGGAACCGAGCATCGATGGGAGAGTTCGAGTAATGGGGAACCGAGCATCGATGGGAGAGTTCGAGTAATGGGGAACCGAGCATCGATGGGAGAGTTCGAGTAATGGGGAACCGAGCATCGATGGGACACTTCGAGTAATGGGGAACCGAGCATCGATGGGAGAGTTCGAGTAATGGGGAACCGAGCATCAATGGGAGAGTTCGAGTAATGGGGAACCGAGCACCGATGGGACACTTCGAGTAATGGGGAACCGAGCACCGATGGGAGAGTTCGAGTTATGGGGAACCGAGCATCGATGGGAGAGTTCGAGTAATGGGGAACCGAGCATCAATGGGAGAGTTCGAGTAATGGGGAACCGAGCACCGATGGGACACTTCGAGTAATGGGGAACCGAGCACCGATGGGACACTTCGAGTAATGGGGAACCGAGCACCGATGGGAGAGTTCGAGTAATGGGGAACCGAGCACCGATGGGACACTTCGAGTAATGGGGAACCGAGCATCGATGGGAGAGTTCGAGTAATGGGGAACCGAGCATCAATGGGAGAGTTCGAGTAATGGGGAACCGAGCACCGATGGGACACTTCGAGTAATGGGGAACCGAGCACCGATGGGAGAGTTCGAGTTATGGGGAACCGAGCATCAATGGGAGAGTTCGAGTAATGGGGAACCGAGCATCAATGGGAGAGTTCGAGTAATGGGGAACCGAGCACCGATGGGAGAGTTCGAGTTATGGGGAACCGAGCATCAATGGGAGAGTTCGAGTAATGGGGAACCGAGCATCAATGGGAGAGTTCGAGTAATGGGGAACCGAGCACCGATGGGAGAGTTCGAGTAATGGGGAACCGAGCACCGATGGGAGAGTTCGAGTAATGGGGAACCGAGCACCGATGGGACACTTCGAGTAATGGGGAACCGAGCACCGATGGGATATCTGTCGGACTAGTTAGCCAAGCAACCATGGGAGAGTTGAAGTCCTCGTCGGGGGAGTCTTGGCAGATCTGGAGTATTGGAGAGCTGAGCATCATCTTGGCGTACTGGAGGGAGGAGCCTTGATTGGAGAGAGAGAGACTGCAGAGGATGTGCTGTGAACTTCTGCTGATTATGACTGTTGATCTCACCGGCCACCGCAGTGTGATTGGTGATTTGGTCCCTGACCTTTCACATCTGCTGTATGAGCCACTCATACAACTGTCACTGATGCCCTGACTCTGAACATTGGGTCAAGTTATTAACGTCAATCTGTTTTTTCCGATTGCAATCTACAGGAAGGGAGCAAACTGGATCCATCAAACGGGGATGAGGAGCCTCCGGGAGACAGGGGTAACTTTCGAAATCGCAGTGTGTTTGTGAATCTCCCCCTTCCTTTGGGCCGTTGCCCACAACACACCTGAAGTGAACTTTCCATCTGCAGTTTTGGAAGAGGTTTTTTTCTGCGTGCTGTTAGTAATGGACTGCAGTCTACAGCTCAGGGCTTTGAGGGTTCGATAGGTTATGTTCTCACAATTTGATCTGCACCTTTCCAATAAGCCATGATTGTGATTTGATTGGCCGATGCCCGTCGTTTGCTGGGTTGTGCTTGTCGTCACACAGCACTTTCCACTCCTTTGATCTTTATGGTTTCATTGTAGAACGGCTTTGGAGGAATGAGGCGAGTTCACGGGGTTTAATTCCTGAAGGTGTGTTTTATGTCTTTAGCTTCAATGCAACATAAGAGAGTCAAAGAAGAGTCAGCCAGCAATGTGCAGATAACAGGAGGTTCTAACTTCACCACGGTTCACAGCGTATGCCCACGTGCCCCTATCGGGGACAGGGAGGGAGGGGAGGGATTGGAGGGGCAGGGGAGAGGGAGGGAGGAGTGGTGGGGAGGGAGGAGATGATTAGAGGGGTGGGGATATGGTGGGGTGGGGAGGGGAGGGGGAGTGGGATGGGGGTATGAGGGGGAGATGATTAGAGGGGTGGGGGTATGAGGGGGGAGATGATTAGAGGGGTGGGGGTATGAGGGGGGAGATGATTAGAGGGGTGGGGGTATGAGGGGGGAGGGGGAGATGATTAGAGGGTGGGGGTATGAGGGGGGAGATGATTAGAGGGGTGGGGGTATGAGGGGGGAGGGGGAGATGATTAGAGGGGGGGGGTATGAGGGGGGAGATGATTAGAGGGGGGGGGTATGAGGGGGGAGATGATTAGAGGGGTGGGGATATGAGGGGGGAGGGGGAGATGATTAGAGGGGTGGGGGTATGAGGGGGGAGATGATTAGAGGGGGGGGGTATGAGGGGGGAGATGATTAGAGGGGTGGGGGTATGAGGGGGGAGGGGGAGATGATTCGAGGGGGGGGGGTATGAGGGGGGAGGGGGAGATGATTAGAGGGGTGGGGGTATGAGGGGGGAGGGGGAGATGATTAGAGGGGTGGGGGTATGAGGGGGGAGGGGGAGATGATTAGAGGGGGGGGGGTATGAGGGGGGAGGGGGAGATGATTAGAGGGGTGGGGGTATGAGGGGGGAGGGGGAGATGATTAGAGGGGTGGGGGTATGAGGGGGGAGGGGGAGATGATTAGAGGGGGGGGGGTATGAGGGGGGAGGGGGTTGGGCTGCACTTTGAGTCTCGGTTTCTCAGTGATCTGTATTTCCTGAGGGGCGATGTACACCGCAGTTAGTGGGAAGTTTGTGTGAGGTTTTTTAATTCCCCTGTTTCAGTTTGCTGTTCTGAATATTAATGCCAGCTAACTGAATCTTTCTGCTTTAATGAATTAAATGAATTTGCAGTCTGCAATGAATTCTGAGCTTCCTTCCTTCAGGTCTGATCAGTGCGAGTAAACTCCAGCTCTCATTGTGCTCCTCCTACATACCACTTCTGAAAGCCTCCAGACAAGATGGAAGAAGAGGGCTGTTGTCTGATATATGATTCCTCTTTTTCACCGACCCCAACTCCGAGCTCGTTTCCCAGGACTTCCCCTCACCTCCCTCAGCGTCCCCTTTCTCCTACAATGGGAATGCGGGAGGCTTGAACTACAGTTGATCGTTGGGAAACTAATTATCCCTTACCATTTTATAAAATTAATTCTCTGGATCTGGGCGTCACTGCCAACGCTGGCTTTTATTGCCCATTCAAGTTGCCCGTGAGAAGGTTGTGGGCCTTCTGCTTGAACCGCTGCAGTCCGTGTGGTGAAGGTTCTCCCACAGGTAGGGAGTTTCAGGATTTTGACCCAGCGACGATGAAGGAACAGCGATGTATCTCCAAGTGGTGTGTGACCTGGAGAGAAATTTGGAAGTGGTGTTGTTCCCATGTGCCTGCTGCTCTTGTCGTTCTAGATGGAGAGGTTGCGGGTTTGGGAGGTGCTGTCGAAGAAGCCTTGGCGAGTTGCTGCAGTGCATCCTGTGGATGGTACACACTGCAGCCACAGTGCGCCGGTGGTGAGGGGAGTGAATGTTTAGGGTGGTGGATGGGGTGCCAATCAAGCGGGCTGCTTTGTCCTGGATGGTGTCGAGCTTCTTGAGTGATGTTGGAGCTGCACTCATCCAGGTAAGTGGAGAGTATTCCATCACACTCCTGACTTGTGCCTTGTAGATGGTGGAAAGGCTTTGGGGAGTCAGGGGGTGAGTTACTCGCCGCAGAATACCCAGCCTCTAATCTGCTCTTGTATTTATGTGGCTGGTCCAGTTAAGTTTCTGGTCAATGGTGACCCCCAGGATGTTGATGGTGGGGGATTCGGTGATGGTAATGCCGTTGAATGTCAAGGGGAGGTGGTTAGACTCTCTCTTGTTGGAGATGGTCATTGCCTGGCACTTGTCTGGCGCGAATGTTACTTGCCACTTATCAGCCCAAGCCTGGATGTTGTCCAGGTCTTGCTGCATGCGGGCTCGGACTGCTTCGTTATCTGAGGGGTTGCGAATGGAACTGAACACTGTGCAGTCATCAGCGAATATCCCCATTTCTGACCTTTATGATGGAGGGAAGGTCATTGATGAAGCAGCTGAAGATGGTTGGGCCTAGGACACTGCCCTGAGGAACTCCTACAGCAATGTCCTGGGGCTGAGATGATTGGCCTCCAACAACCGCTACCATCTTCCTTTGTGCAAGGCATGACTCCAGCCAATGGAGAGGTTTCTCCCTGATTCCCATTGACTTCAATTTTACTCGGGCTCCTTGGTGCCACACTCGGTCAAATGCTACCTTGATGTCAAGGGCAGTCACTCTCACCTCACCTCACCTCTGGAATTCAGCTCTTTTGTCCATGTTTGGACCAAGGCTGTAATGAGTTCTGGAGCCGAGTGGTCCTGGCGGAACCCAAACTGAACATCGGTGAGCAGCTTATTGGTGAGTAAGTGCCACTCGATAGCACTGTCAACCACTCCTTTTGGAAGCTTTAATGTAAACAAGTCTGGGGAGACAGCAGGAAAATGGAACAGTGTAAGATCAGCCTCTGAGAGAGGCCTAAATTCACTAGAGAACAAGGGTTGAATGGCTTTCTCTTGTGATCAAATTTCTGTATTTGAAATCTACAGACTGTTAAACCTGTACAGTTTTACATTGTAACAACTTTCTGATTTCCCCTCTTGTATCCTGTTACAGCCCTGGAGCTGTATTCTGTACTTCACTTTGGTTTCCCATTGTTTAAACTGGACGTCTGGGTGATTCACACATCTGGGACCCAGGGCGACATCATGGACGCAGTCTTAACCTGGTGACAGTAGGAGCAAGCATATTTCACAGACTGCCCGTTAGGGCTGTATTAGTAATCTCGTCATCCAGAGGAGCGACTGGGTCCTGACCCTTGATCAGAAATCCCTCTGCAACCTCGCGCAGCCCTCACTGTCGAGCCTCACTCAGAAATACATTGAAGTTCGGACACAGAAACAAGTCATTTGGCCGAACCCGTCTGTGTTGGTGTTTCCCTGCCACAGGAGCAAATAATTCCAATCACATTGACCCACCCTGTTCCCTGAGCCCTTCCATCCCTTTTCATTCATCCACCAATCCAATCTCACCTCAACATTGTGAGTTTGGACAAGCTGAGTTTGATCTGCAAATCTTCAGTCAAAACCGCTGAGGGGATTTCTCAGGTTTAATTCTGCCATCCTTGATTTTTCCGATCTGAAGGTGATTGGTGTGATTAATGTTCTATGAAGGTGATTGGTGTGATTAATGTTCTATCTGAAGGTGATTGGTGTGATTAATGTTCTATCTGAAGGTGATTGGTGTGATTAATGTTCTATGAAGGTGATTGGTGTGATTAATGTTCTATCTGAAGGTGATTGGTGTGATTAATGTTCTATCTGAAGGTGATTGGTGTGATTAATGTTCTATCTGAAGGTGATTGGTGTGATTAATGTTCTATGAAGGTGATTGGTGTGATTAATGTTCTATCTGAAGGTGATTGGTGTGATTAATGTTCTATCTGAAGGTGATTGGTGTGATTAATGTTCTATGAAAGTGATTGGTGTGATTAATGTTCTATCTGAAGGTGATTGGTGTGATTAATGTTCTATGAAGGTGATTGGTGTGATTAATGTTCTATGAAGGTGATTGGTGTGATTAATGTTCTATGAAGGTGATTGGTGTGATTAATGTTCTATCTGAAGGTGATTGGTGTGATTAATGTTCTATCTGAAGGTGATTGGTGTGATTAATGTTCTATCTGAAGGTGATTGGTGTGATTAATGTTCTATCTGAAGGTGATTGGTGTGATTAATGTTCTATCTGAAGGTGATTGGTGTGATTAATGTTCTATGAAGGTGATTGGTGTGATTAATGTTCTATCTGAAGGTGATTGGTGTGATTAATGTTCTATGAAGGTGATTGGTGTGATTAATGTTCTATGAAGGTGATTGGTGTGATTAATGTTCTATCTGAAGGTGATTGGTGTGATTAATGTTCTATCTGAAGGTGATTGGTGTGATTAATGTTCTATCTGAAGGTGATTGGTGTGATTAATGTTCTATGAAGGTGATTGGTGTGATTAATGTTCTATCTGAAGGTGATTGGTGTGATTAATGTTCTATGAAGGTGATTGGTGTGATTAATGTTCTATCTGAAGGTGATTGGTGTGATTAATGTTCTATGAAGGTGATTGGTGTGATTAATGTTCTATGAAGGTGATTGGTGTGATTAATGTTCTATGAAGGTGATTGGTGTGATTAATGTTCTATCTGAAGGTGATTGGTGTGATTAATGTTCTATGAAGGTGATTGGTGTGATTAATGTTCTATGAAGGTGATTGGTGTGATTAATGTTCTATCTGAAGGTGATTGGTGTGATTAATGTTCTATCTGAAGGTGATTGGTGTGATTAATGTTCTATGAAGGTGATTGGTGTGATTAATGTTCTATCTGAAGGTGATTGGTGTGATTAATGTTCTATGAAGGTGATTGGTGTGATTAATGTTCTATCTGAAGGTGATTGGTGTGATTAATGTTCTATGAAGGTGATTGGTGTGATTAATGTTCTATGAAGGTGATTGGTGTGATTAATGTTCTATGAAGGTGATTGGTGTGATTAATGTTCTATCTGAAGGTGATTGGTGTGATTAATGTTCTATCTGAAGGTGATTGGTGTGATTAATGTTCTATGAAGGTGATTGGTGTGATTAATGTTCTATGAAGGTGATTGGTGTGATTAATGTTCTATCTGAAGGTGATTGGTGTGATTAATGTTCTATGAAGGTGATTGGTGTGATTAATGTTCTATCTGAAGGTGATTGGTGTGATTAATGTTCTATGAAGGTGATTGGTGTGATTAATGTTCTATTGAAGGTGATTGGTGTGATTAATGTTCTATGAAGGTGATTGGTGTGATTAATGTTCTATGAAGGTGATTGGTGTGATTAATGTTCTATCTGAAGGTGATTGGTGTGATTAATGTTCTATCTGAAGGTGATTGGTGTGATTAATGTTCTATCTGAAGGTGATTGGTGTGATTAATGTTCTATCTGAAGGTGATTGGTGTGATTAATGTTCTATGAAGGTGATTGGTGTGATTAATGTTCTATCTGAAGGTGATTGGTGTGATTAATGTTCTATGAAGGTGATTGGTGTGATTAATGTTCTATGAAGGTGATTGGTGTGATTAATGTTCTATCTGAAGGTGATTGGTGTGATTAATGTTCTATGAAGGTGATTGGTGTGATTAATGTTCTATCTGAAGGTGATGGTGTGATTAATGTTCTATCTGAAGGTGATTGGTGTGATTAATGTTCTATCTGAAGGTGATTGGTGTGATTAATGTTCTATGAAGGTGATTGGTGTGATTAATGTTCTATGAAGGTGATTGGTGTGATTAATGTTCTATCTGAAGGTGATTGGTGTGATTAATGTTCTATGAAGGTGATTGGTGTGATTAATGTTCTATGAAGGTGATTGGTGTGATTAATGTTCTATCTGAAGGTGATTGGTGTGATTAATGTTCTATCTGAAGGTGATTGGTGTGATTAATGTTCTATGAAGGTGATTGGTGTGATTAATGTTCTATGAAGGTGATTGGTGTGATTAATGTTCTATGAAGGTGATTGGTGTGATTAATGTTCTATCTGAAGGGTGATTGGTGTGATTAATGTTCTATCTGAAGGTGATTGGTGTGATTAATGTTCTATGAAGGTGATTGGTGTGATTAATGTTCTATGAAGGTGATTGGTGTGATTAATGTTCTATGAAGTGATTGGTGTGATTAATGTTCTATCTGAAGGTGATTGGTGTGATTAATGTTCTATCTGAAGGTGATTGGTGTGATTAATGTTCTATGAAGGTGATTGGTGTGATTAATGTTCTATCTGAAGGTGATTGGTGTGATTAATGTTCTATGAAGGTGATTGGTGTGATTAATGTTCTATGAAGGTGATTGGTGTGATTAATGTTCTATGAAGGTGATTGGTGTGATTAATGTTCTATCTGAAGGTGATTGGTGTGATTAATGTTCTATGAAGGTGATTGGTGTGATTAATGTTCTATCTGAAGGTGATTGGTGTGATTAATGTTCTATCTGAAGGTGATTGGTGTGATTAATGTTCTATGAAGGTGATTGGTGTGATTAATGTTCTATCTGAAGGTGATTGGTGTGATTAATGTTCTATGAAGGTGATTGGTGTGATTAATGTTCTATCTGAAGGTGATTGGTGTGATTAATGTTCTATCTGAAGGTGATTGGTGTGATTAATGTTCTATGAAGGTGATTGGTGTGATTAATGTTCTATGAAGGTGATTGGTGTGATTAATGTTCTATCTGAAGGTGATTGGTGTGATTAATGTTCTATGAAGGTGATTGGTGTGATTAATGTTCTATGAAGGTGATTGGTGTGATTAATGTTCTATCTGAAGGTGATTGGTGTGATTAATGTTCTATGAAGGTGATTGGTGTGATTAATGTTCTATCTGAAGGTGATTGGTGTGATTAATGTTCTATCTGAAGGTGATTGGTGTGATTCATGTTCTATGAAGGTGATTGGTGTGATTAATGTTCTATGAAGGTGATTGGTGTGATTAATGTTCTATGAAGGTGATTGGTGTGATTAATGTTCTATCTGAAGGTGATTGGTGTGATTAATGTTCTATGAAGGTGATTGGTGTGATTAATGTTCTATCTGAAGGTGATTGGTGTGATTAATGTTCTATGAAGGTGATTGGTGTGATTAATGTTCTATGAAGGTGATTGGTGTGATTAATGTTCTATCTGAAGGTGATTGGTGTGATTAATGTTCTATCTGAAGGTGATTGGTGTGATTAATGTTCTATCTGAAGGTGATTGGTGTGATTGATGTTCTATGAAGGTGATTGGTGTGATTAATGTTCTATCTGAAGGTGATTGGTGTGATTAATGTTCTATCTGAAGGTGATTGGTGTGATTGATGTTCTATGAAGGTGATTGGTGTGATTAATGTTCTATCTGAAGGTGATTGGTGTGATTAATGTTCTATCTGAAGGTGATTGGTGTGATTAATGTTCTATGAAGGTGATTGGTGTGATTAATGTTCTATCTGAAGGTGATTGGTGTGATTAATGTTCTATGAAGGTGATTGGTGTGATTAATGTTCTATGAAGGTGATTGGTGTGATTAATGTTCTATCTGAAGGTGATTGGTGTGATTAATGTTCTATGAAGGTGATTGGTGTGATTAATGTTCTATCTGAAGGTGATTGGTGTGATTAATGTTCTATGAAGGTGATTGGTGTGATTAATGTTCTATGAAGGTGATTGGTGTGATTAATGTTCTATGAAGGTGATTGGTGTGATTAATGTTCTATGAAGGTGATTGGTGTGATTAATGTTCTATGAAGGTGATTGGTGTGATTAATGTTCTATGAAGGTGATTGGTGTGATTAATGTTCTATGAAGGTGATTGGTGTGATTAATGTTCTATGAAGGTGATTGGTGTGATTAATGTTCTATGAAGGTGATTGGTGTGATTAATGTTCTATCTGAAGGTGATTGGTGTGATTAATGTTCTATGAAGGTGATTGGTGTGATTAATGTTCTATGAAGGTGATTGGTGCTGATTAATGTTCTATCTGAAGGTGATTGGTGTGATTAATGTTCTATGAAGGTGATTGGTGTGATTAATGTTCTATGAAGGTGATTGGTGTGATTAATGTTCTATGAAGGTGATTGGTGTGATTAATGTTCTATCTGAAGGTGATTGGTGTGATTAATGTTCTATGAAGGTGATTGGTGTGATTAATGTTCTATCTGAAGGTGATTGGTGTGATTAATGTTCTATGAAGGTGATTGGTGTGATTAATGTTCTATGAAGGTGATTGGTGTGATTAATGTTCTATGAAGGTGATTGGTGTGATTAATGTTCTATCTGAAGGTGATTGGTGTGATTAATGTTCTATGAAGGTGATTGGTGTGATTAATGTTCTATCGAAGGTGATTGGTGTGATTAATGTTCTATCTGAAGGTGATTGGTGTGATTAATGTTCTATCTGAAGGTGATTGGTGTGATTAATGTTCTATCTGAAGGTGATTGGTGTGATTAATGTTCTATCTGAAGGTGATTGGTGTGATTAATGTTCTATCTGAAGGTGATTGGTGTGATTAATGTTCTATGAAGGTGATTGGTGTGATTAATGTTCTATCTGAAGGTGATTGGTGTGATTAATGTTCTATGAAGGTGATTGGTGTGATTAATGTTCTATCTGAAGGTGATTGGTGTGATTAATGTTCTATGAAGGTGATTGGTGTGATTAATGTTCTATCTGAAGGTGATTGGTGTGATTAATGTTCTATGAAGGTGATTGGTGTGATTAATGTTCTATCTGAAGGTGATTGGTGTGATTAATGTTCTATGAAGGTGATTGGTGTGATTAATGTTCTATCTGAAGGTGATTGGTGTGATTAATGTTCTATGAAGGTGATTGGTGTGATTAATGTTCTATGAAGGTGATTGGTGTGATTAATGTTCTATGAAGGTGATTGGTGTGATTAATGTTCTATGAAGGTGATTGGTGTGATTAATGTTCTATCTGAAGGTGATTGGTGTGATTAATGTTCTATGAAGGTGATTGGTGTGATTAATGTTCTATGAAGGTGATTGGTGTGATTAATGTTCTATGAAGGTGATTGGTGTGATTAATGTTCTATGAAGGTGATTGGTGTGATTAATGTTCTATTGAAGGTGATTGGTGTGATTAATGTTCTATGAAGGTGATTGGTGTGATTAATGTTCTACTGAAGGTGATTGGTGTGATTAATGTTCTATGAAGGTGATTGGTGTGATTAATGTTCTATGAAGGTGATTGGTGTGATTAATGTTCTATGAAGGTGATTGGTGTGATTAATGTTCTATTGAAGGTGATTGGTGTGATTAATGTTCTATGAAGGTGATTGGTGTGATTAATGTTCTATCTGAAGGTGATTGGTGTGATTAATGTTCTATGAAGGTGATTGGTGTGATTAATGTTCTATCTGAAGGTGATTGGTGTGATTAATGTTCTATGAAGGTGATTGGTGTGATTAATGTTCTATCTGAAGGTGATTGGTGTGATTAATGTTCTATCTGAAGGTGATTGGTGTGATTAATGTTCTATTGAAGGTGATTGGTGTGATTAATGTTCTATCTGAAGGTGATTGGTGTGATTAATGTTCTATCTGAAGGTGATTGGTGTGATTAATGTTCTATCTGAAGGTGATTGTGTGATTAATGTTCTATGAAGGTGATTGGTGTGATTAATGTTCTATCTGAAGGTGATTGGTGTGATTAATGTTCTATGAAGGTGATTGTGTGATTTGAGTTGTGATTAATGTTCTATCTGAAGGTGATTGGTGTGATTAATGTTCTATGAAGGTGATTGGTGA